>NW_020454092.1:17377761-17547637 GCF_003342845.1 Nothoprocta perdicaria | reverse complement strand
TGCTCCCGAGCGTCGCCTCCCCGCGAGCAAAGTCTGCGGGGCCGGGAGAAGTGAGGAGTTCTTGCYGGGGGAAAAAATGCAGGCGTCGCCGTGGAAACGTCGCCGAGAAAGTTCCCCAAGTCCCTAAAAAAGCAGTGAAACAGATCCCAGCCCTGCGAGAGCAGTGCAGGAACAGAGTGCCTGGTGTGCGCCCTGTCACAATCAGCAACTCTGGAAGCAGAAATCTTAACATTTTTTCTCTCATTGCAGATGTTTCTAAGATAAAAATATCTGAACCCTGCTCATGCTTTTAAAAGCCTGCTTTTACTTAAGGTCTGCTTATTAATACTGTTTGAGTGCTGCTGAATTTTAGTCCACCTGCGTCACACAGTCCACCAGCACTGCTTTTAAAAGTTAATAACTCTTTTTAGAATATACCTTAAAGGTGTTTTCAGAAAAGATGCAGCACATGCAGATACTGTTCCCAGCTGAAYGACTGTCAGAGAATCAAACCAAATATAACTGAAGTTGTCTCCTATCACTAAGGTATTGCCGAAATCCTAATGAACCGACCCCATGCAAGAAATTCATTGGGAAAAGTATTTGTAAATGAAGTGAGTATAGCCCCTGGCCTCTAAACATGTTTGGAATCATGGTCGATAATTGAATGTGATGAGAATACGTGTGATCAGCAGTAATTTGTGGGAAATGTTGAGATTTTTGCTGAAAGTCAATGTAGGTTACATCGGGGCAAGGTGTCCTAGCCTGAAGAAAAAAGGGGTTGTGTTATGTGTACATTGCAGTAATGTAAACATGAAGAATGAACAGAGATACTGGAACTAGATTTAAATTAGCTGACTTGGACACTTTAAATTAGCTGACTCAGACACTAAGTTCTATTTCACTTGAGGAATTATGACAAAAACATGGTCAGTGCTAGGCCTTAGTGGATGATCTGCTTGAAATCAGGCCGTTCCAGAGCAAGTCTGGCTCAAGGCCAGACTGGACAAAGGACAATTTCAGGTATAGCAAAAGTTAATCTTTGAATGCAGGGAAAGAAATGGGGAAACCTGTCATTCTGAAACTGTTATGGAAGGATCCTGCAGCTCTATATAAATKATTTCCCTATATGTAATATAGGGAACATACTATCCTATTGTATGTTTGATAATGTAGATATGTAGATCTACATGCTCAAAGTTTTTCTTTTCTTTTTATTTCCTCCGTCATAGCTGTTCAGTGCTCTGGAACATCTCCGCTTCGATGAGAAGGTTCGTGTGGTGGTGTTCAAAAGTGAAGTTAAAGGTGTATTTTGTGCTGGTATGTAATAAAAGCTCTGCAAGTGCTTTTARAAGATGGATGACTCTCAGAGCTGGGGGCTGATCAGTCTGTGCAGCCTTTTTCTGCACACAAGAAGAAAAATGGGGGCTGGATTTTGTGTAACAAATAGTAAACACATCACTTGCTCTTTGGCCTGTTTGGCTCTCTGATTCAATACTARGGACAAGTGAACCACACAGGCTGAAGTCTAAGCCTTCCTGTGCTACCATTTCTCTTTGGTTTATTATTACTTTAAAGACCAGCTGATCGGTTGTTCTCTGTGAAAACATCCTAGCTGCTGTTGCAGCCAAATGTTCGTGCTCTGGAGCTTCCTGTGACTTGGCTTGATCAGGAAACAGGCATTTCAAGACTTCTGAAGTTGTCTGTCGTGTGGGATGGTAGCAAGGAACACAACTCGGATGTTTGCCCTCTGATCCTAGATCTCAACGTTTTTCTGTCCCGTTTAGGTGCAGACTTAAAAGAACGTGAGAAGATGGATGATGCAGAAGTTGGTCTCTTTGTTAAAAGGCTGAGAAATCTGATGGATGAAATAGGTAAATGATTATCTCAGCTCGAAAATCTGTTCCATGCTGTCCCTGTTGAGACATGTATCAGAGGAAGGAAGGATGCTGGTCCCAATAAGCTTCCCACGTAGCCCTGCCTTACACCTCAAAGATGCATACAGAGGATTAAATACCAGCTGTCCTTCTGCTTCTCCAAGGGCAAGATGCACTTCAGCACTGTCCTTTCCAAGATGAAGAGCAGCACAGACATGCATATAACAAGTATATGCAATAATAAAGCATTATCCACAAAGGTCCCTGTAATCCTTGGGAGAGAATGCTAGGCAGAATGAGTAATACTGTTTGTCTTGTTTTTAATACACCCTCAAGAGCACTGGTCTAAGAACATGGGACACCGATTTCTGAATCAGTCTGTTACACCTAGTGGTTTTTATAACTTCCATACCTCTTCCTTTAGCGAAAAGAATATGTATTTCTACAATTCATTTCCTTGTCCTATTTATGACTTTTTTTTTTCCTGTTGTCACTGAGGAGGAATGCAAAAGTCAAATCTGACAGGAATACCAGTAAGAATAGCAGTAGTAAGATTATGATCAACTTGAAATGCTCAACTATGAAATCACAGTAATATTTAGAAAATATTACTAGATAATATTTAGATAAAYATTACTAGATAATATTTAGAAAAGCACTTGAAGAACTAACCTTTGCACTAGTGAGCAAGAATAGTACCTTTGTTTTAGATGTTTAATTGTAACTGTTGGACATTCACATCATAAATATGCAAGGAGACAGTTCATTCTGCTTTGTATTAGAGCATTCTAGAAAAGGGTATTTGCATTTTACTTTCAGAGAAGGAAAGTGCAAAAAAGACTGAATTTTTACCCCTTAAGAGACAATCAGTGTTTGTGGTAATCGTACAAAAGAAAAGGAAATCTTAAGTAGTTTTGAAATGCCTGAGAAATTAAATGCTTGAGAAAGCTGCTTCAGAACCCAACTTGATAACCAACCAACTTGTTTTCTGTAGCTGCACTGCCTGTACCCACAATTGCTGCAATAGATGGCTATGCTTTGGGTGGTGGACTGGAACTAGCGCTGGCTTGTGACCTTCGAGTAGCAGGTTTGTGTGTCGCTTAATGCAGGATTCTTCTTGCAAGTTTTCTTAAAAAGATGGTCACCAATTACATTTGGGATAGATGACTGCTAATAGAATCCAGTTGGCTAATAAGAGGAAATGAAACAGTTCAGGAAATGACTAGGCATTTTGTCCACAAATTGTGCCATTTAGTTACTACTACTAAATGCAATTTCCATGTTTAAAAAATAAAGCCAATGTTTAGGCAAGATTAGAATTCCTTCAGAAAACTACTGGTGAGATTTAAATAGCTATTATATAATATGGAGTTAGCATTCTGGCTTGATGTAGCCTTTACTACTTAAGATCAGTTTTGACCAGAAGCTTTGCTTTTTCTCGTGCCTTTTTTTTCCATCCATTACATCTACTGTGGGCCCAAGAGTCATTTTTCTAGATAAAATCGCTACCTTATGAGTAGGCAGCCAGACAGCGTGTCTGTCACCTGAGTCAAGATGGAAGTTGATGAAGCAGTGCAACACTCAAATTTTCAAGCTACCTGGAGAAATGTTCCACAGCATGGACAGATTGTAGTTGTATAGCTTCCTTCTATGATGAAAAATAATTTAACCCTTCAAATATCCCCCTTTCTTTTTTTAATAGCTTCATCAGCTAAAATGGGCCTTATTGAAACCACTAGAGGCCTTCTTCCTGGAGCAGGTAATCTTGTTTCATTAATATTCAGCCTTTCTTTTTTAGCTAAAAAGTAAATATTTGCTTTTAGAGCACTGGAAAGGTGTTGCATTTGGGTTTTGAATGCAAATTGGAAGCAACATTGTGTAGTGACAGAGAACTGTGAATCTGGGATTTTGTTTCAAGCCTTCTCTCTGACTTGGTATGAATTTAGGGAAGTCACTATATTTCCCATTTATGAAAACACAAGGGTGCTGAAGACTTTCASATGCTTTGCAAAATATCCTCAGCTGATATCCTCAGCAAGGAACACATGATCCTCTATTGTTATTATACAAGGAAACAAATTACTATTTTTTTACATTTCTCAGAGATTGAAAATGGTGTTTTTGCCTTGYCTTAAGGTGGAACCCAGCGTTTGCCCAGATGTATTGGAGAAGCTCTTGCAAAAGAACTCATTTTCACGGGTAGACAGATTGATGGACAACAGGCCTTCTCAATGGGATTAGTAAATCACTCAGTGCCACAGAATGACGAGGGTGATGCAGCTTACCAGAGAGCGTTAACTTTGGCTAAAGAAATCCTTCCTCAGGTCAGTGTACTATTCCTATGGTCAATGAAGTTGTTGCTGCTTCTCTTAAGAGAAAAGAAAGAATTAACTCTGAAATGCCCTTCCATATTTTCTTTTTGTTTCTGTCATATAAGTCCCTTAACTCCCTGTCCTTTTTCAAATGCAGTTTCTGCAGGAACAAGTGTTAGCATCGAGCTGCGTAACCCATAGGATAGTTTCACCCTGTAATTCAGGTTATGTAGACCTGCAAGCCTAACATTGGACCTTACATGGTGTATGTAGTAACTGTAAATAATCCAATTCATATTTAAAGTGCTTGCTAACTGCAGTTCCTACAGGCTGAAGGGTCATTGGGAGGTATGGTAATGATGTAACAATTGCATTATTAATTGCATTATTGTAAACTTATATGGCTTTTTATTTTTTTTTTAAATTAAGGCTCCAATTGCTGTGAAAATGGGAAAACTGGCAATAAACAGAGGAATAGAGGTAAAAAAAATAGATATATTAAAAGAAACAGCTATGTTCTTCCTCTATTATGTCATAGTAATTACCAAATTACTATGGTAAAAATGTTTAGAATGCACAAACTATAATACTTGTTTAAACAAGGCATTTAAAACCTTGTCAAGGATGTTAAATATTGACCTTAAAGACAAAACTAACATGGCAGAATTTGGTTCTACAGATATTAGCACTGATTTCTAATGCAGGAGTGAATGTCAGCATCTGTCACTGCAAGTGAATGTTTATTGCTTAGAGAGTTAAAAACATCAGAGAAATGAGATTCCTTCTCATTCCTCCCCAGGTTGACATCGCATCAGGGATGGCCATTGAAGGGATGTGTTATGCCCAGGTAAGTTACCTTCAGAACACACCTCTGAAAGCAGCAATGTTTTCTGGAGTGGGTGGGATTTCACAACATTATCTTGCATGATGCCTGCTCTGTTAGGGAGGCYTAACAGGTTAAACCAAGGCACACTTACCAGCAGTTGCCAATTTCTGTTTCAGAATATCAACTGTTTTCTCACAAATAGCAGCCTTTTTCAKCTTTCCTGAGGCTGTCATTCTTAAATACCCTTCTACCTAGAGTGTATTCTTACAGTTTCAACATACATTAATCAATGAGATTGACAAATGGTTTAGCATTAAGGCATTAAAAAATGGGTTCCTGTTATAATTATTAATTTGGACAAGTTTTGAGAGCACACACCTTTCTCAGCTCATAGCACAACTTAATTGCTTTGCCTTGTAGTGCATTTTAAGCTGATATATCATTAAATTCATTGAAAATACTTTCCTTACATGGTTCTCTGGCCTACAGTCCTTTGTCTTAATGCGCAAGTTGTAATTAACAGTCATCTCTTTATTTTCCTCATTGCAAAATGCAGAAGAGGAGAATTTATCACTGAGAGAAAAACAATCTCTGCAAAGGCTTTAATACCCTTAATGCAAAATAAACCTGTACTTAAACTCTTATTAGATTTGTTAATGAACTCAAACTTCTCTCTTTCTTTAAAATGCAGAATATTCCCACAAGAGACCGTCAGGAAGGGATGGCTGCCTTCAGGGAGAAAAGAGCACCCCGATTTATTGGCAAATAACGCTTCCTGACTTCTTGATTTTTCTTGAAGGTACCTTAGGAGAAAAGAGGAGCCACTAATTTCTTGGAATTATTTTTATAACAGCATGTATACTTAACTCTTTGCCATGGACTGCATTTCYGAGTACTCCACTGGATCTTTTATTGTTGGAAGTATTCCTAAATAACAAGATTGAACTTTGTAAAGCTGATCTTTTTAAAGAGGGTACACTTTTTTTCTTGTTGTTCTGAATCCAGAATAAATTGACAATAAGGAAACCAGGCCACCACAAAATAAACAAAGGGTCTTGGTTCATTAACTGACTCTTCCATTAACTCCAGGATGGCCTCCTGCAAAGGGCCTTGAATCTACAGGTATACCCGATTCATCTAGCTGCTGTCCTAGTCCTCACAGCTGCCATTTAATTCTCTTTCTGTGAGAGATGACTGCTCAGGGCCAGCCCAGGCTTATGCTAGCTAGAACAGTGTAACTGTGTTAAATCCATGAAAATAATCATGGATTATTTCCAGTCCCCCAGCAGTGATAAATGCTGGATTACCAACAGCTGCCCCATGTTTGCTGCAACTGAAGGAAGGTAGAATTCTGTTTATAAACTTTGTAGGTACAGTGCAGACAGCGATCTGGAGTCTAAACATCATCCAGCTTCCTTCCTCAAAAAACGGGCTGAAATTAAGTTCCTGAAGGAGGCACTGTCTGTGCTCAGGTTTTCCATAGTACAATGTATACTGATTTTCTGGGGATTAGAATCACTTTTTTTTTTCCTTGATATTACATAAATACGGCATTTCATCTGCTTCAGGTGGCAAAAGAAACAGCCTTTAAAAYAATCATGGATTTATGATTTAGATAAAAATCACCATTTTAAATTACATTGCAGCTTTTTTGATAGGGAATACCAAGCTTTTCACTATATGGAGTATACTGATTGTGCCAGTATGGTATACTAATTATATGGCTGCCTATAAGCTATAACAACCTTACTCAAGAGTAAATATATTAGATCCTTTAAAAAACAACAACAACAACAACAAAACCCTAAGTCTTAAGCTGGATACAGAACAGCTGAATGTTGTTGGTTGAGATCTCAACAAAATGTCAGCCAAAGAAATTAAAGTTCACACCAATAATCTGTTATGAATTGAGATTGTACACTCTTGATGTGCACTATACACTGAAAGCATTTGAAATATGAAATATTACAACTACTGATTCTAAGGCAATTGTCTTGCAATCAAATCCCTTTGCCTGAAGTTATCAGACAGTTACTTCATGGGCTACAAAGGTTCCCCACAGGGAAAGAAAAGTCTTTCAAGCAAAGGGTTGCAGCTCTTAGTACAAAACTCTAATTCGGCAATTGAGGCGCTCAAACAGATTCTCAAGACAGTGTTATGATACCCCGTGATTCTTCCCTTTGTTAACATAAATTTATCACAGCAGCTAAAAGGGTTATAAAAGTTTCTGAGAGGATGACAGCCTTTAAGTAATGCCTTAGATAAAAAGAACTAGACCTACACACACAATGTATCCAYGTCAGTAGGAAAAGATGACTTGGAAGAGAAACCCACCTCATGATTTACGAAGAAATGAAACCTTTCTAAGACAGTCTGCCCTTACTCTGGCAGGTAATCTATCCCACACAACAGAATTAACACAAAGCAGTGGCCTTCCATCTCCACATTTAGTACAAACAGAGGAAAACACAAGAGCCATCGCTCCAGTCAACTGAACTTCCATGTTTGGTGTCAGTAGTTGACAGCACAGACTGACAACGCAGGCTCCTGCCCAGACGTGCCTGCTGTTTAAGGATGGCCTGTCTGAGGCCTGGCACACAGTGCTGGGGCAGCGCTAGCACGATGGCTGCTGCCCTCCCACCTGCACCTTTCACAGAAACACACGGCTCTGCTCACCAGCTGTGCACGTTTCCAAACACGTCAACAAACACAGAATTCTCTCTTCCCAGCGAGTGTTTCCCTTTGGAGCCTGTCTAGAAGTTGAAGTTATTTCCTCCCTGTTTGAGGCTCCCCAGCGCTGGGCCACGCTGCACGCTTGGGCAGTGGCAGGCCTCAAGGACACTAAGCGCTGAAGTTGGAGAATTAACCAATTAACAGTAAATAAACCAGCTTACCAAAAAATCCTTATGAAATATAACTTCATGTCACTTCATGTGCTGCTAAGGCAAAACACAAGAACACTTGATCACCACAGTAATTCAGCTACACCTAAGACATCTCCCTTAGCTGCAGCTAAGGTAACTTAAGCAGTTCTTTCATTTACAAGAAGTTTCTTACATAAAGAGCTGCAAAAGGAGAGCAGGGACATTTAAGGCCTTTGGTCTTTGTGAAAACATGACAAGTGCCACTGCAGAAATACAAAATATACAGTTTAAAAACTGCTTCCAGAAGCATCCGTGGACGGGAGTACTCTAATGGCAGACACAAATGAGGTGAATTATTTCAGTAGATTTGCACCTTGTAGCCATTCAGGCTTTTAAGTTTGAAAGAATTCTGCTGTTTGTCCAAAGCAGATGGGAACAAAACAAGAAGGCTGTGAAAAAAATAAATATATTCTCTGTGCTTGCTTGCTACAGAATTTCATTGAAGTGAAACCTTCACCACCTAAACTGTTGAACTCACTTTGTGCTGCATGCTTAGGTAGATTTTCAGTTTTAGTCAATGCACTTCACCAAGTTCTGCTGTTATCTGGAAGAAAACATTACTGTAAGGAGAGTTGTCATATTTATTTTAAAATGTTGTGATACCAATTGATCCATTAACACCAATTCTGACAGTTTGTATTTCCATTTCATTCAGTGGATACCTCCTAGCAAAAGTCCTGTGCTGAACACATCTGGGAAGGGTGGTGGGAAAGGCTTGCAGGCCATTTCCCAAACAAGTTTCAGAATTTAAAGCTTCAGCCTGTTTCACTTATTTTTGAATCAAGAAAACTGCACACAGCTAAATATGCATATGGAAATGATGCTAGCCAAGTTATACTTCAGTACAAAAATGTCACAYATCACTGAGGAAATTACTGGGGCAGTCCATTTTGAAGTTGCTAAAACTTAGAGGTGATTTATTTAAAGAACATGAATTTGTTGGAGGGAAGGTAAGATGGGAAGAGTTTAAAATAGCAAAATACGGTCATCCTGAAAAAGCCATTCCTGCCATACTACCAAACAGAAAAAAATCCCTTTTTTAAGCTGCAGTACCAGCACATTTACAGTCTGTGAATATCAGTTAGTTGCCATGGAAATATGGAGACTAACCCAATAAAGAGAAATAATGTTTGAAATAAGATCAATTTTGAACTGGTTGTTTCCATCACTTGTACTTTATCAGGCATCTGTATACTGTGCAATATTTTTCATTCAACACATCATTTGAAACCCACAGGCATCAGAGAAAGAAGTTGTTACAATTAGCATCTCTATTTCACACCCCACAGAACAATGCAATCGACACAGAATTTACACAGAACACTGGGTGATATTCTGCACTGTGATGTCTTGGAAATATAATTCACTGCACAATACTGACAGAATATTTACAGAAAACAACAAAGCAATCATTAGTCTCTTATAAATAAGGTGACCATATATCCTGGGCCTCCTATCAAGACCTGCAATCTCCCATCATGATGAGAAGGACAGGTCAGTATTTTGCTCTGATGAGCTCTCCTTTCCCTATGAGTCTCCTAAAAGAAAAAGAAAAATCTCCTCCACACAATCAAAAGTAGTGAAACAAACAAACTATAAAAAGACTTGTCATCAAGCTTAAAATTACAAGCTTAGTTCATCCTTTTAGTATTATGTCTCATTTTAATCCCATTTCTATTGCTTTTCTCTAGCATATTTCCTCTTTCCCTGGTGCAGTGATGATCTCAACCTTACTAATAAAGTAGAGAGGACTCAGGAGAGCTGAGCTGTCAAAAGGGTATTGCTCTAGCAATGAGGAAAGCAGAAGAACAGAGCTTGCAGGCAAAAAGAAGAGACACTGAAGACCCCATTTGTGCTCAGAAGGGCAACAGGACGTTTTGGTCACCTTAGTTACAAGTCTCRTTGTAACTTGCATGCATGCACTTTTATTTTCATCTGCAAGAGTGTTGAATCTCACAATCACAAACAGCTCAATTCAAACACCAAACCAGTAAACAGTTTTATAAACAGCAATCATAGGGATGAAATAAATTTATGTCCTGGAAGTCACAAAACAAGGTATTCCTAGAAGTGTTTTTTTCCCCCCGGAGGTGCATACTGATCTGTACAAGCCTCTTCTCTTTGCAGCCAGCAATAATCATACAGGGGTGACCAGCTYGAGCAGCGACCACGGTTCCTTTTACAGATTGCATATAGGGTTGCCATTAAAGTTGATATTCACCATAGGTTACCGTACACGGTTCTGGGTACCACAATTATTGCCAAATCACTTTAATGGTGACCACTATATTACAAGTTACTCCAACTACACACACATCATAAAGGATTATTACAAAGACAATACTTTACACTCCTATACCTGCAGCTTTCAGTTTGGTTTATTTTGTTGCTGTTTTCTGCAYGGAGGTGGTCTCCCATGACGCATAATATGTTTTTCCAAACTATCTAGGATGGCAATTGCAATTCGCTGTACATGTGGATCAGTCTGGGCATTTTCTTTGATGTTGTATAAGTGCTGTAAACCCCCTTCTTCAATTAACATACTGCAGTACCTGGTAGCTGTAATAAGATTAAAAAAAAAAAAAAAAAAGAATTTTAGAAAACAATCTACTGCAACARTGGAACAGGAGAGATGTTTCTGTGGCTATGAATCATCTGATAGGACTGGAATTGTCTCTGTCTTACAAGTTGACTAGAAAGTGCCTTGGAATATGCACAATATTATTTCCCTCTTGTACACACATTTTAAAAGAACATACATACATTTTCAGAAACAGGCAATAAGGGAATCAGAAGTATTATAGTATCTTTATGTATCTAGGGAAAACATAACACTTACTGACAGTCTCCATATAGAACAATTACAAAAAATGGTTTCAGATACACTGCATCATTTATACATCCTCRAAGAGTGAAAAAGAATTTCTTAGAAACATTTGCCAGCTACTACTGAWACCAACGATGACTGATATTAAGTCGCTATGAATGCCTTCTCCAACAATAATATTATACTTTTCTTCCACTTTTCTTACTGATTTAAAAAAGTGGGTCTACATCAGCTCCAATGTTAGTATATACAGGGCCAAGCCATAGACAGAGCCATATCTACACCATACAAGCTTCAAAAAAAAAAAAAAAAAAAAAAAAATGCATCCCCCTTCCGGGATAAAAAACCTTGGTGACGAACACCAAAAACTTGTTTTCTCCAAATTAGTCATCATTTTATCAAATTAGTCATCATAATTTCAGAATTAAAAGATATTTTCTTTCAGAGTAGGTTATTACATTTGCTACTTTACATTTGGTTTATGTGCTGGTTTATGTGCTACTTTCTCGGAGAGTTTATGGCAGCAACTATTTTCAGAACTAATCACCAGGAATAAARGGACCACTGTTTTGATCCAGAATCAGGAATACGTCATTCAAGTATTCTCAGCCTCCCCATCCTACAGTTCAGTTACTTGCTGTCAACACAAACCTCTGTGGCATGTTGAAAATTTAGAGGTTAGGGCAGCATAAAATAAACACTAAAAATAAATATGTTATATAGTGACTTGACAGGTTTGAGTCCAACGTGGGGGTGAAGGCTTGCTTTGATTTCATTAATACAGAATTACAGATTCATAATCCAAAACTGTTGACCAGCCAGTAAAACAGCCTTATCAGAATATTTCTACTTGAACACAGGAACAGTCCTCACAGATCTCTGGACAATGTACYCTGGGAAGAAAGTCTCAAAAGAATTGCAGTTATGAGCTTTGAAAACACTGTGGAGTAGGAAAACTGTACTCTATAAGCAGTTATCTATTGCACCATGTTATTGTTTGGTCCTGAACAGACATATCTCCACTATGTATTTATACAGAAGTAGTGATTTATGGGATTGTTCAGCCCTAGGATAAACAAGGATAGAGTTACTGAAGTCAGGATGATTAAACACTGGCACAGAAAACATCTTTAATACCTCAGAGAAAAGCTGCTTTATATATGGCAGAAATTAAAATGAATACATGTATTTATATCAAACTGACAGAAAATAGAAAGTCACAAAGGGAAAAAAAAGGAAGAAACATTAAATGCAATGAGAGTTTCTTTACTCTTACATGCAGGTACGTGCAGGGGATTTATTTCCTTCCCTAGTACTTGCACATTTCATTACATGCTCTCAAAGCAATTTACAAACAAGATGTTGGCGTTCTCATTTTACAGATGGGGAAGACAGATTAAGAAATTGACCTTCATGTCACAACAAGTTGTTGCAGAAAGGCGATTAGAGGGCAGGATTACATAAAAMTTCTACTCTAATGAGAGAAGAGGGCTACCTGCTACAATCCTTGTTATTTCATTCAAGAATTTACAGTGCTTGTTATCRTTTACATCTGAATAAAAACAGCTCTTAAAGGAATATGCTACTGAATTGTATGCTAAAAAAAGCACAAATAAATGTCATTTTGCCATAATACATACGATTTTTACTGCAGACATGCTGCATGGCCCACACTGCCCATAACTGAACACCAGGCGTCATGAAACAGCCAAGTAGAGGAAAAAATGGATTGAAAGACCTATTAAAAGGGGGGGGAAAAAAAGGAGAAAAAAAAAAAAAAAAAAAAAGAAAGAGAAATAAAGAGAGAGATGATCAGCAATTTGTTTTGCTACGTTGCTAATTTTTTGTTTTGAACAACTTTTTTTTTTTTTTAGTAAGGACAGAGACGTGTTAGCCAATATAATCTTATTGATTAGTTGTTGCTTACAGTCTTTTACACATGCAGCTGAATACCGTAACAGAAAAGCAGGGAGAAAAACATTAATCTCTTACAGGGATCCCTAGCTAACTCTACCCTTCTTTTGTCACAGAGGGAAACCCAACAAGCTCTTTATTTTGAGCTAACAGGCCTTCTGAGTTGGCTTCTTTTGAGCCAATTGTCTTCTACTAGACAAAAACGTATTTGGCATGCAGTGTACCCTGCTTCAGGAACAAGCTTTTAAATCTAGTTCTGTTCTATTGTATTTCCCTAGTTACCTGTAGGCCACCATTTCACATTCTGGAGTTGGCCAATTCAAAATGGCAGAATGCTGCAAAATACAGAAGAAAAAAAAAAATCACTGTCTTAAATAGAAAAAAAAAACATAAAATACAGTAAGATAAAAGTGCAGTGTCTCTTCTGTACCAGTTGTTCAAGAAGAGAGTTCCTTTGGCTGCGACTTAGCGTCCAGGCTTGCTCTCCTCGAGATATCAAATGAGCAATAATTCCTGCTGCAAAGTAGCTGACTTCCACCTCAACGCTGTGCAATAATTTACTGATGTGATCTATAAAGTCTTTCCACATTAACTCAGAATGGAGCTCTTTAACTTCAGCTATGTTATTCTGTGAAGAAAAGAATTAAGAATATATCAACAGAAATATCACCATACAAAGAATATGAGTATATAAACTTAAACTACATGGTGAATATAAACATGAGATAGGATTTTTGTGCGTCTAGATAACAAGCAGATACTAAAATACTCTTCCCTTTCAAAACATTTCCAGTTTACTGCAGGAATTTGCCTCAAAATTGAAAGATTTTCTCATAAATTATTTAAGATTGTTCGTACAGACAGTATACTAATTTAAAGACTAATTTATAACATTCTCAAATACAGTAACTTCAGATTCGCATACTGTTGAGGTTTAATGAGTTCCACTGATTTTCAGCCTAGTTTATGTGTTTAAACCCATCMGAAACACTTTCTTAAAAGCTCTTTTTGTTCATAGTAACCACCAAATTCAAAAATTGTCTTAGGACAATTGACAAAACAGTCCAAAAACGGTATGAGTAATAAAAAGGGCACATTGTAAAGATTAAAGAAGAATTTTAACATGTTAGGCAAGTTTTCATATAAATATTGTCATATTAACATTAACAAGTTTTACAAGTCTGTGATTTAAGACATATTTTTGTTCATCTCACCAGAAGTCCAAGAACTTTCTGTTGGATGGATGACTCAGATGGAAAAGACTGAAAAAAAAGGAAAAGTAATTATTTATACTAATTACTAAAATGGTGTTAATTATAAACTTAGGTTGACAATCTACAACCAAAACTGTATTTCTCACCTCCAAGACTCTCATAAAGAGTTCTAGCCCTTGATTTTCAATGAAGTGCCGACAAGTTGTAGGAGATTCATCAGTGAGGTTCCAAAGTGCGCTCAGTGTGAACTTGAGGGTAGTATCTACAAGGTTCTGATTTGTTTTCTGTTTAACTATTTGAAGAAGTTGCTGGAAAAAAAATCCTAGTTATGATTGCATAACCAAAAAATGTATTCGTTTCTGTGTTTGCTTCTGGACAGATTAGGGTAATTCATAGTTATGATTTATAGGTAGAATAAACTAACAGCTATGTGTTTAGGGTTGAACCGTTCCAAGTAAAATGGTTAACAATTCTTTTTCCCTTTAAACATGGTTGCCTGCTTCTGTCTGTAACAATTATATTTGCAGTAACTATTATTGACAGCAAAAAGCCATCTACACAATTCTTGTCCCCACTTGAATATCGCCAGTACTGGCAATTTACCCTGAGTGTTCTATTTTTAAATTATCTTTAGTTTTATATAAAGAATTTCAAACCAAGAGATTTCTTGCTATTATACTTTGGCTTGATTTCTGGCAGTGAAAGGTTTTTTTTTCCCTCCTCTACACTTTGGCTTYTTTGCACCTATGCTATTATGTCTCATTAACACTGTATTTGAAATTATCTCTAACAAATTCTTTAGGCTTTTATGTTTCAAAAAAGATTCAAACAAAATATAGGCTAATGTATTCTAGTAATTCCATCTCACTGGTTTCATTCTATAATTTTAGCAATACTGTTAGCATGAATATATAGAAAGGATTGGTATTTTTGTCTGTCAAGATGGTATTCAACTTACCCGAACAATGAAAAGCTCTGCACCAAGTTGAGCTGTTTGCTCTGTTGAAAGCTATAATAAAAATAAGACCATATCATTTTTTTTCCCCCAACACTGAAAATACAATCTGTTTCCTTAAAATTTTAAATTTTTATACCTTTGCAGCAAGAATGGAAATTATGGCTACAGCCATCCTTTGCATGTTTTGATCTTCATGATTACATAGCCACTGCATAACAAGTTTGGCTGCTTCAAACCTGTAAATTGAAAATAACTTAGTTTTCAAGAGTCTAAGTCTTATTAAAAGAAAGATGCATACGGGAAATATTTTAGAGTTACATGCATTAAGTCAAAAAGCTAAAGTATGCCTAGTACCAAAAAGATAGAAATACACAGCAAAATTACAGGTATCCACGAGCTTTGAGGGAAATGTTTAGGGTCTCTAATTTCAGATTATGTATCAAAGTGCACAGGAAATCACATCCTTCTAAAGGAGGAAGAAAGGTTTTGCACAATCTTCTGAAACATCAGACTAACATGCATAAGGCTGCGCAAAACATCTCAATAGAAAAATCTCTGCATCAGCAGTCCCAAAGTCCCCTGAAGAAATCCCAAGTTCTGTTACACCTGATTAACAATAGACCTATTCAGCCAAAGCAGAGATACCAAAGGATTTTTTCGTGACCTATGTTCAAGACAATCATGAATTGTGAACTCAAAATACTATAGGTCAGACAAAAACGGCATGGTAGAATGATTTAAGCTGATCAAACCGAGACCAGAAACAAACTTTATGAATGATTATTAAACTGCCAGATTAGCCGCATGCCAGATTAGCCCAAGAAAGTTATGAGCCTATTTCAGTACTAAGCAGCCACCATACAAAAAAAGCATTCCAAGCTACAAATCATTTTAATTGACATATAAAACTTGCCTGTTAAATGGAACATCCTGAAGGATTCTGTCACTGCACAGTGAAAGAAGGCAATTCTTTTGCAGCTATAAGAAATGAAAATTACTTCATCAGACACACACATTATTTCAGAATGCTTTCTTTCTATGAATCATTAAACATATTTCCATTTTTATTATGATCTGTACTGAAAACAACTGCAACAAAAAAAAAAAAAAAAGGAAAAGGTCAGTTTGAGAAAGAAAAAAAAATGTTTTAAGCAAAATGAATTTTTTCACAGTGGGATTCACTT
The DNA here is from genome assembly GCF_003342845.1 of Nothoprocta perdicaria. Lineage (NCBI taxonomy): Eukaryota > Metazoa > Chordata > Aves > Tinamiformes > Tinamidae > Nothoprocta > Nothoprocta perdicaria. The sequence goes on along the minus strand of NW_020454092.1, from coordinate 17,531,622 downwards.
TACATCTTGTATTTAAACCTATGCACCTCTAACATGAGCAAAGGAGTTGTGAAAATGCCAGTTTTCACCAAATAAGGATTCATTTACCTCCTTGTACTCCATGATAAAAACTGATGCTTTCAATAGTGGGACTTGTCCAAATCACACCTTCATCTAAGGGCTGTAAAGCACACAGGACTTTTACAAAAGCAAACAATAGCTCATTCTACATTTTTTATGTTGCTTAATTAGTGATGCAACACTCAAATAACTCCTAACACACAACTGATTGCTCAGAAACTAGCTTAGTAATTGGAGTTCTCAAATGATTTCCACATTGACTCTTTGAAGCAGAAAGTTTCTTCAACGCATTATTTATCAAGTTTAAAAAAAAAAGATTTAGATAATCATAAGCAAATTATTTGTGTCCACATATCCGAAGTTTGCCAGAAGAGATGTTTTGTTTGTTTTCAAAAGACAACATAACTCATTTGCACTTCTATTTTATTCTACCCAGATAATGTTTTTGTCAAGATAAAATCAGTTGGTTTCCATTTCTTTTCTGTTTTAGCTTTTGTTTATGATGTGCAAGGAAGCATTCACTATTGTCAGCAAGTTTACAATAGAAAATACTGCATTGCGAATCAGCCACTACTTCACTCAGAGCTTTAATTTCATTAAATTCCTCTTAAAAAGTCACATTACCACAGTTGCATAAGCAGGAAGTATAAAAGGAAACAATATTCCATGTGAGTCCTGCACAAATACATCTGTATGTGCATTTGCTGCTCTGTGAAACGTGAAAGTATCTTTCCAAGACCCACAAGAGAAAACTACAGGAAATGCAACTTAGTCGTTTACCTGTTGATGATTTGGAAAATGTTCCATGGCCTTCAGGAGTAAGTGAGTGACATCAGCCAGGAGGCGCACGGGCATGCCTGCCGCTAGGTCTTGCTTGGTTAGGTTGAAGACACAGGCACTTGCTGCTAACTGCACTGGCAAGTTCAGGGGGTGATTCCTCATTCCAATGACCACAAGCTGAAATGCATGAATTATGCTCATGTTACACAACACCCCAAGAGCAATCCAAGACTCACAGCAGCAAATTTCTGCCTGACTTTTATTTAAGTGAAAAATCCATATGGTGTGATTTTAGTGCTCAGTAAGAACATTTCCTTCTGCTGGGTGTTTCAAAGCAGACAGTGCTTCTCTGAGCCCTCCTGCACTGGTTGTAGCATCCTCTCAAAGGAGATCTATGTGAAATGCAAGAGATTTTTAGGAAGATCCAAGTTTTGTTCTACATACCCTTTTAGAGATGAATGAGGTCGGGCTTTCYGCAGGGCAACAGAAGTGTTGAACTGGATTATTATTTTGTGACTAGCCCCTTAAGATCACATCATACGCTGCTGGTTTAGTACATCATAGCTCCATCCTAAGTTATCAACTTCCCTGCTCATGCTTCTTTTTAGGATCACAGAAGAAATTAAACCATTTCTGGTGTTCCAGCAATGTAAAGTCAATGTGTAGAATGTGTTTCTAAGGAAGCTTCTTGGAATTGCCTCTAGTAAGTCTAATACATAACACTATTTGTTCACTTGCTACCATACTGGAAGTTGATAGTGATTAAAATTATCATGGAATGAGGCTAGGAAAACCTTTGGTTTGACCCAGTATAGAAATGTGTTCCAGTATAGAAATGTGTTCCAAAGACATAATTCAAGACCTAAAAAAAATTTTCAAATCATATGCTAAGTTACCTAAAAAAAAGAAAATACTATGAAATACTCTAGAACATTTTAATCTAACATAATACACTGCTAGGACGTATTCTCCCTTCCTATTGTTTAAAGCAGTGTTGATTTTTATCAAGTGCTAAGACTTTAAAAAAAATGTAAATGATCATAAAATAAWCAATACCATATTTTTTGAGATGACCTCCTTAAATTTGGTTTAAGAAGCAATTATCAAAAGTACCAAAAGTATATTATTTTACCTTTAAAATTTCAGGTTTCGTTTTTTCCATTACATGTGTCAGGCTGAATAAATGGAAGAGTGCTTCCCTCACAAAGAAGGCCCGTTCACTATAACGCTTCAGTGCTTCAGAAATCTGAGTTTCATTTGCTTCTCCTGACACCTATGAACAAAGAAATAATCTTTAATGCACAGTCATCACTTAAAAAAAAAAAAAGCTTGCTCTTAATAACTGCAAAGCTGCAATTTCAAAGGTGTTAATATTTTAACAAAATTCTTCAAAAGACAAATGGTTATCTGCCCACATTAATCCATAACCACACAATCTTCAAATATTCTTCATAAGATGACAGCATACACTTGTATAAGCCAGAATTATGACTCAATCATGTCTTTAAGCAGAACTGTATGAACTAAATAAATATAGCAATTCTAACAATTAAAAATTGATTTTGACACACCAAATGCTTAAAGGCAATATTTGTAATTGAATGCTCTATCAAATGAAGTTGATAAACAGAGGAAAAGGGTATTTAACCTAAAGCTTTTTTGGCATTCAGTACCACCTCCATCAATGGACAATAATTCCATTCTCTAGCTACAACAAGCTTCTTGCAAGGTAAATCAATAGCAATAGCTTACAGAGCTTACAGCCCTGCATTAAAGAACTCATATTGATGGCAAGAGTGTTCTTAAAACCAGGCTTGAAATGAATATGTAAAAATTACACAATGCTGTAATTCAGGTGAAGAGTGCATTAGAAGCTATGGGCTGCACACTAAATATGAGCTWAAGTTTATAATACAGTAAGAGGCACATATTAGAGCCTTCCAAGAACGGATACTGTCTTGGGTTTTGATTCATATTCTTTACTGATTAAACYAGGGCAATCGTATCTACTGAGCAAGGAAATGTTCTGCAGCTAATTATACACTACATGAAGAATTTATACTCTGCTTCATGATATTCCACCACCAAGACCACCTCAACAGTTATGCAAACTAAAATTAAACATTTAGTATTTCAAGAATTTTCTATAATTGGTTGATAAAAGAACTGTCGTAAAGATAGAAATACTCTACTTCCAATGTCAAGTACTGCATCCTGTTTATTCTTTAATAGTATGTAGAAAAAGCAGCTAATGTTTCCATATTGTTACTAATGAATTTCAACTCACAAAATCAATCCCTGCCTACAGCCTCCTCTTGACAATTAAGCCTCTGAGGAAGCGAAAATGAACTGTGTTTGGCTAACTCCAGTGCTAAAAATCCACCATGAATTTCATTTTATTAGAACCTTATTCGTTCCTGTCTTTCCATACTGCAATCACTCACATGAAGCAGATATTCTAAATAGCAAAGATTATATTGTATWGGGTTGTACCAAATGCAAGGTGTGGTTTCCTGATGCTGTATACCATATATCAAATGGGATCCTGCTTTCTACAACAAAGCATTTTAACATTTATACACACTGCTGCCAGCTGTAACAACTGTGTAAGTACTGAAGACACCTAGACATTTGTGACGGCCAAAAGTTCCCAGCAAAAATGATCATTATGATAAAGATGTTTGCAAGTCTCATTTCACTCGCATGTAACCACAGCAATGGAAATGTTACAAATCAAATTTTAAAACTCAGCTTGCACAGGAGACCCAGCTACATTATACAAAGATGTCTAAAATCTCTTTATCCTTTAATGCTCACCCCTTCACATAGGGTACAGAACAGCCTTATTCTTCAGGTCTATAAATATATGCGTCGTCTGAAGAAAGAAGGGCAACCTCTTGTTGTCCGGTACTAAAGGACAGACAAGCGCACTTCAACCAATACCATTTCATCCTAAAGGGTCAAGAAATTTAGGATTTGCACAGGAAGAGGAACAATTTCAACCCAAGTGGTTGCTTCTTACACATGCATCACCAAAAGACCTTTCAAGGTGAGTGGAAATAGTGTAATTATGAAGTGTAAGTGGTGATGGAGCAAAGCAGTAGTTCAGTTTTATTGTACCTAGGGTGTTAAGCATGCAGTGCTCAAAGCTTATGCAAATTGCACTGCCAGCTCTTACGTATTACTGTCTTATGATAGAGGCCATGCTGAAAGCCAGAGAATATTATGCCAATATATCATTCAGATTAGGCAAGCTTTAGCTTCCTCAGATCTGACATCTTAAATCAGGATTTGATATTCCCTGAAAAGGGGCAAAAAATAGTTTTTTTTTACAATAGTATAACATAAAATTTGCAGATTCTGCGCCAAAACTGAGAAGCAGTTTGACAATCAACTACTACAGCAGTTACAATTAACAGATGAAAGATGAACCTGCAGCTTTCTTCATAAACACCCACATACATTTGTTACAATGCTTAGCTCTATTTATCCCCAAGTATTTATTTTTTTCCATTATCCTCCCACAATTAATCCTCCCACTTAACCTTTAAGTTTCCTTCTCCTGTTAGGAATTCGGAGTAGCCGGCGTCTGTAGCTAGCAGTCCTACAAACTGCATTGTTGGCCGTTGCTGAATAAACGCTTCCACAGCCTTGTCCGTAACGTGCTTTCTTCCCGAAATGTCCAGAGACACGAGGTTAGGCAAGATATCTTTCTGTTCCAGTAAACGAAGTGCTATGTCTGATGTGAACTGTTTATCATCTGAAATATCAAGATGATTTAGGTATTTTAGTTCTCTTATAACATCCAAGATCTGTGTTGTGGTCATTTTTAAGCATTTCAGGTGGTGCATGGTCAAAGATTTGAGGCGATCTTTGCAGGTAAGGAGTGCAGTTATGTCAGTGACAGAGGTGTTTGATATATCCAGACTTTCTAATCTAGGAAGTGAAGCAACATCTGCCAAGTCCTCRTTATAGAACAGCACATTGGTAATACTCAATGCACGAAGCCCAGACAGTTGACTGAAGCACCTTTCGTAGGGGTCTTCCAAGGAAAGAGTTAATGAGTTCAACACAAGGCATTGAAGATTTTGTTGGATCCATTTATTGCTGCCAAGTCCACTTATAATGTCTGTGATGGTTATATCTGCATTCACCCCAGTGGCATCAAGTTCCACCAGCTTGTGATGGCAGAATGCTTTCCGGAAAGCCACCGCCGAGATTTTTGCTTTCCGGATACAAGCACGTTTCAGACGCATCTGGTTGCCTCGGAAAATGCCCACAGTTCCATCATTCAGCAGCCCTGTTGGGAAAGAGAATTAGCATTTGGCTCTTGTGTTCTGTAGCTTAGCTCTTAAGAGCCCAGAAAAATAAGAAGTGTTAACAAAGGGAACTGCAAAATAATGCATATTGTATCCCTATGCCACTGATTCCATTCCACTGATAACCATTTCAGGTTAAGATTATGAACTCATTTGCGGAAAAATACAAAAATCTGAATTAGAATTGGAACCAAATTAACATATAGTACATATACAATATCTACTTGTCTCAGAGCATGCAACATGCGATAGCTGAAACATGGAAATGATTCARGACTTCTCAGACTACAGCCTCCACTTTCTGAATTTTCTCGTGATAACTGGTTAGAAATGTGACACAAACAGAATTATGTAATTTCTGCAAGTTTTCTTTACCCCAGATGTGTGCTCTTCTCTGATCAGTTTTGTTAATCTTGAGAGAAGTGCAATACCAGCAATCAATGAACATCTTCCATCTTGCTTTCACTAATGACATAATTCAGTATTTGATTGAATTTGTTAGGAGGATTGATATACTAAACTAACAAAGTTCTTTCATATATCCTCCAAGAAGGAGGTAGGAGTGTTGCTTGGAAACAAGCTAAATCTGGGAAGGAACCCCAAAAAAGCATTTCAAAGAGAAGAAAGAGGAAGACTAGAACAGAGACTGGAAAGACAGCAATGGAAAAAGAAAATGTGATGGTCTTGTCTGAGATTATAATCTTTCAACTGTGTAGCAAGAAATCTGCATATGCAGTCCAATTTTGCAGCATGCTGGCAACATCTTAACCAAAATAATAGATTTAGTTCAGTGCACAGGATTATCCAAAATGCACAGGAAATTAACATATCTTTTTTGCATCATATCAGTAGTGCAATTACTGCATTATAAAGAGTCATAAGAGAAGGCTATGATTGAACAAGCACATATGCAAGTGGAATAGGAGGAAAGTTTCCTTCTAGTTTCACTTTAGAGGGTTATAAAGTCCTCCTATTTYAAGCCTTCTACCTATAGACATATTGAGCACAGAAAACTGAAAATGCAATATATATTAAAAAACCTATAGCTTGTCTGTAGTTAAGTCATTAGGGAGCATTCCACTCTTAAGGGCGTCAAATTAATATGAAAAAGTCAGGCTATGTCACTAGCCTACTTCAACCACACCCTGCTTATCTGGCAGGCACCTTATTACATGCTGCACCCTGCCTGGCACTGTGTTTGTGATCTCTCTGCAGCTGGAACTGTCCTCACTACTACTAGCATTGAAGGAGCAGGAACTTGCTACCAATCTGATTTCTTGGGATTCCTATAAATAATTACATATGAGAAGGTAACACAGGTTGAAGGCAGAGGGAGGTTGGGACTTGCCTTTTGTTTTTTAGAACCACTGCCTGGTTTATATGGGCCTGGAAACTGCTGGGAAAAAAAATCTGCAATATGCAGATTCAAGTGATTTATTAGTCACATCCACCTACAAATGCAGGGTTCTTCGTCTGTTTCAATAATTTTTCTAATACGATGTCTCATCTCCATATAAAGTTCCAGAAAGAGGTCTTCTGCCACTTGTTTTTCCGACTAACTTAATGCCTGCACTCTCTTTTCATGCTAAGACTCCTTTAGTGACATAAACTTTATATTTGCCTTTGTTATGCTTAAAGCAAGCCMCCAGTAGCACCCCGTTTTTTATTTTTTTATATATATTTTAAACTGACTGCTTTTTAGCAAATAATTCCACTTTACTGAGTGTGCTAAGGGAGCTAAGAAACTTGTACACTGCATTAAATGCACTGACAGTTAAGAAAACATAGTTTGATTAATTGCTCTGCAGGAGACATTATTTCTATCAATTACTAGATATTTGAAAAATGTTAGAAAAGTAGAAGTGAATCAATCCGAGAAGTAACCAAAAGAAGAACCTAAAGGAAAAGAACTGATGTTCAATTAGAGAAATGTTAAATTTGTAACTTTTAGATAAAACACTTTCTGTTGAGTGCTTTGTATAAGCCAGGCAACATTCAGCTGAAGCCATGGCAAAACTGGAGCAACAGAATTGCTCTATTAAGAGAATAAAGTACCCAACATCAGATTCTGCTAGAATATACATCAGCACTACAGTGTCATATTTCAGTAAAATACTTTGGGTGATTGTCTTTACCGTGAAATGCCATCGTCTGCAGCAATCGATCAGCAACTTCTTGAGGAAACATCCCCGGCTCCTGCAGGCAGAGCGTTCCATCCTGCCGTTCTGTGCAAAACTTCTCTAGGTTGGCGGTCAGGAAATTCAAGCAGATGTCAAGCAAAGAGTAAGGAGATGCTTCCTCCTGTCACATGCAAGAAACAAGGAGCTTATTCAAATCATTTTCTCTATCTACAAACCTTTTATTCCTCTACCATGCTGTTTTTAAGCAAATCATGCTGCTGTTAGTCTGATTCTCACTGGAAGAGGCAAATATTGCAAGAGCAGAGGTCCCTTTTTAGAGGCACACAGCAAAAGTGCTGAAAATTATGGAGTCTATTGGAAATTGAAAATACAGACAGACAGATGGAAGAAAATCATATACCATAAAGGAGAAAAAGACAGTAGCTACTATGCTAAAAACCTGGAGGGCCTGAGGAGAAGACTATGATAAATTCAGGTGCTCTAGAATACCCTCTAGTTACTTAAGTATTTTAAAATAATTACAACAGACTACTCAGCTATTCCATCCACAAGACAATAAATTACTTAAAAAAAAAAAAAAAATCACTTTAGCTTTAAAATGCATTTGCGACTCACTAAACTGACAGAAAAACAAAGTACAAAAAAAATCCCCCCCCCGCTTTCTAGGTCAATTATAATTTCCATCAAGGTTTAACAAGAAATTTGTCAAAACGTTGTCACAGTAAAATACATTTTTGAAGAGTATATGGTTCAGAGATTTGCTTTCACTGTAACTCCGCAAGTATGTGTTGGAGACACATATGTACCAAGCATGGCATAAAAACAACCCAGTCTCCAGATAACACAGGGTCTAATTACTACATTAGTCAATTAAAGTAAAAACTTGTTTTGAAAAATAAATTATACAAATAAAATACAGGATTAAAAATGATAGCACTATTTAAATCAAATCTTGATTAATCTTAAATTTATTATTTGATTAATCTTAAGTTAACCCACAATACAAACCTACTGCCAAGCCACAGTAGAAATGCAGACTACAAAAAAGCAGACTCCAAAAGATCTACTTCAGTTCCAAACTTCATAAAGTAACAGCTACTGCAATATTCTTTCTGATTATAATACTTTTTCCTCCTTTTTATCCTAAGGAGCTGGAAAACATGTACAGTAGTACCTTGTATACAAAGGACAATGTAGAATATAAACTTAAACTATATCTTCAGAGATTAAGACTGCATGTTTAATAAGAAAAAAACTCCAAGAATTTGTTAATTCAGTGCTTAATAATAGCCTACTGTTTCCAGCCACACAAATTAATCAACATAAAGAATGTCTCAAAAGCATCGTGAATCATCCCCAGCACTGCACAAAAGAAGTGACTGGTACGCACTCCCTCAGATCATTCTGAAAATAACAGCATCAACTGTTGCCATGTCTCATCTGTAGGTAAAATTGCTGCTTGCTTTTTAGAATGAACACTGTGGATAATTTCACCTCTTTTCTAAATCCTTTTACTTCTCTTCTGTTGCTTCATAGGCTCACCAGAGAAGCACAGAAGTATATAAAAGGTTACACAGAAGAAATATAATGAAAAATATGACAGTAATAGACCTTTTAAAACCAGCTGCTTATATTAGAAGGTTGGGAGGCAACACAATAGGTCAAAGACAGCTTTGACACTTATCTTTAATGATTCACATATTGTCAACACAGACAYTGTAGTTTAATACAAAGTCTGAAGACTAAAGTACACATTTCAGAGCTAGAAACTCTAAATTATTCAAACGCAAGCTCTTTCTGCAGCATTTGACATGCAGATCCCAACCCCTCTGACTTGATTCCTCTATCTGTAAAGGAAAATATGCATATTTGTCTCACAGAGATCCATGGTGCTTAAAGGAGATCTTCCGTACTTAACTTTTTTTGTTGTTGCTATTTTGTTGTTATTTTTAAAGAGACTGATACATTGTTGAAGAAATAGGAGTTATTTTTCTGATGTGACTTGCTGAAAACAGCAATTTTGGCTGCCTCACACTTCAAGCTGATATGAAAAGGAGGAGGAGAATTTGGAATCTTTAACATCTTTTGTTTGCAAAAAAGTGCCTGAAATACTTCTAAGGAGAAATCCAACTACTTATTCAAATATAGGACATTTTTAAAGGAAAGGGAAGAGATTTCTTTTTACCCTGAAATTAGCACATATGCCCAGGAGCTGCATGACAGTTGCTGACTCGAGCAGAAATCAGCACCTGTGCTCAAAGTCTGTGAAAGATTCCCACCAAACCAAAGACATCCTCATCTGTCATTAGCTCCTGTGCTTGCAGTTTGCTGCTTAAGTATGACAGAAATAGAATATTGGCTCTGCTAATTCCTTCTGGCACTGCCCCATCATTTCTGCCAAAAAAAGCTAAAATACTTCACATATCAGTGTGCAAACTCCAATGAGAACTTTTGGCCTTGTAGACAGGCTGTGATCAAATAAATCAGAAAGTTGTCAATCAATACCTCTAACCGGCCAACCTTTAATTTGGAACCTATAATTTTAATATTAACTAAGCATGTTAAAAGACCATACAGGGCATAACAYAACAATAAAAAGATGTAGTCCACTAGCAGGAATCAGTGAAGAAGAAACACAGCTAAAGAAGGCTGTTATGGATATTTTTTTCCCTATTTGCTGAGATTACTTTATCTAATTAAGCCCCTTGACAAGCACCAGGAAAATGATATCCTAGGTTGTTAGCTCCCAAAACAAACCAGATAGACTATATCCTGCAAACCTCTTACATGAACAAGCAGCATTCCTCTCCTCTAGCACAACCTGTGGCCCTTAATTTAAGGGAGAATACTGCCCAGCTRAAAATCACAGAGTAAGAGTCTTCATCTGTATTTAAACGAGTTCAGCATTTAAATACTTCTTGCCTCTGTTGAAACAAATTATGCTTTTGAGTGTCAAACTGAAAATAAATTGGGCCTTTGCTTTCAGTACATTTCTGCTTTCAGTACTTTCTGCTTCTAATAATCTAAAATGCAATACTTTAATATGTCAACCAAAGCTCAGGATTTTATTTAATTCAGAAATACTTGAGTAGAACTTTTTTTAGGAAGATGTGACTTTTCTCATAGCCATYTTAAATATTTGACAGTTCAGTTTAACCTCAGAGTTTCTTTCATTTTATCAAAACAATTCAGTGGGGAAATAAAAAAAGAAAAAACAAAGAAAAAACAAAGAAAACCAACACCCAAACCACAGACCATGCATTGCATGATACAAATCTTGGTACCCTCCTTAGATAAAGCTTACATTAGTAAGAATAAAGTGACGCACCTAAAACCAACTGATAAACAGAAGAAATAGAAGATAGAATAACTCCATTTAGATGGACTTTTAAASGCTTATTTCAACTAACTATTTTTAAAAAATAACTTTGGTCATGCTTAATATAACCAAGGTAAACATGACAAAAYGGGGTGGAGGAGAGCGCGTGGCTGTCGGCATCTAACAGTAATCTAATACAGGCAGCAGACTGAAATGCAAGACCTGCTTTGATATGATGTCATCCAGGTTGGCTTATGAGCATATACACCAGTGTCACTGGCAAGGTTCTCACAAAACAAATCCACATTTTCTTTTAAAATCTCGTATCAGCTTTAGACACTGCTAGAATCTATCTTACCCTATATTTCCAAGTCCATATAAAAAAAAAAAAAAAAAAAAAAGATAAAGGGATATCTTAAAAGACTTGGAATAATTCAGAAACTCATAAACCTGGCATTATGCCTACATTAACTGCTTGGGTGCAAGTCTCAAAATGAAATCCTGCTCCTTTTGAAAGGCATTATCATGCAACCACCCACTTACATAACAACAACAGAGGAAAACTATAAAAAAAAAGACACCAGTTTAACTGACATTTTCCATCAGGAATAGCAGTCTAGCTTTGCACAAAAAGTAAATTCCACAGCTATAAAAGCCTTTTTCACTACAGGCATTTGTGATCACTCAAAGATTTTCTTTTAGTTTCCTAAGATTCATCTAAAAAAATCATTTCTTTTATAGACAGTTTTTGATGAGGCTTTCATCAATCAGCCTGTATAAAACCTTTGAATGCAGATACTAATTTCAGCTGCAACAGAACAATTTTTATGGTTTACCCATCTTTTGCATCCATTTATTTATTTTGGTATAACAAAACCTAGCTGTGCAAGGCTTCTGTAGAGTCTGCGAAGCCTATCTGCCTTTTTTTTTCTTTCCTTTTTGTTTCTTTTCTTCCTTGAAAAGTCTTCAAGAGAAAAAGAGAATAAGAGAAAAGAATAAGAGAGTAAGAGAATATAGTGTAAGGGACTTTTCAAATCGTGACAATTATTTCCCTTAAGAAGCTGGTAGGAAAATGAGAGCTATTCAAGAGTTTAGTTCCTGGTTTTAGACATTCTTTTTTACTGTTCACCCTCTCCCCACAGCCCTAAATGCATTCTTAAAATGATCAAAAAGTAGTAACTCAAATAATGGTTAACAGAATTCTTCTGAGTCCTAATAAAGGAAGGGGAAGGCAGTGAAAAATAAACAGACGGTTCAGTGATTGATGCTATAGAGAAAGCTTTTTGATTGTCCTTCCTAACTTAAAAGGAATGAAACAAAAGTAGCTGTTTTATTAACTATCAGACTCAAGGAAAGACTATRAGTAGAATTCACCAAATTTAGTATCTCCCATTACTTCCTGTGGCACAACTAGCAGGATCACGCTGATTAAAGTCGCTAGGCATACAGAGTTAGAAGAGATCATGARGGGACTAAATTTAAATAGCGTGATATCCAAAGCCACCTATTAGAAAATAATATCAAGAAGTCCAGACAGGTGTTCATTAATTCAAAATGACTAGAGAGGAGAACCTCAACTGTTTACTTAATCACACAGAAAGAAGGTTTCAGGAAGGACATCAAGGAAAAATAAAAAAGTATGAGTGCCATATCCACTAGGAGATGGGGACTATTTATGTTCAGGAAATACTTGCACTACTGTTTGAACATACTAGAGTACTCAGGAAAAAACAATATATTATAAAAAAAAAAAAAAAAAGCTTATTGAGAAGAAGAGAAAAAAACTGCTTTTCTTAATCATCCCGTAGATCAAARGGTGCGAAAAATATGAGTGCTGTGTGTATGGTGTTGCAAAAAAACACTACAGAAGGAGAAAGGTTACTGAGGTAAAGCACAACCCCGGCCCCGTGACCAAGGCACACGCAACTGCCACAAATTAAAATTTTGCCATCAATACCTAGATCAGGCCATAGCTCTCTAAACAGGGAAATACTGTGGGGGGCAAAGGTGGGTAGCTACCTTTAAAGCAAAGGTTGGGGAAGGAAAAAAAAAATGTTTATTAGGGGTTTACACGAAGTGATGCAGTAATAAGGAAGGATGAGCGCAGCAGACCCAGGAGGTTTCTGCGAATGTGCACACTCATCTCCCACGGAGGRGAGCCGCCACAGCAGCACCCACGCGCGCAGCTCCGCGGCCTGGCTTAGCGGAGAGAAACGGCGTTTTCGCCGCCAGCACCGAGGCCCAGCGAGGAGCCCCGCGGCTCTCCCCACGCCGCGCACCCCGAGCCCCGCAGAGGGGACACCCGCGGCGAGAAGCGGCCGCCTTTGAGCCCGTTTTATGTAACCGGGGCAGGAAGGGGGTTATACAACACGCTGGGGCGGGGGGGGCGGCCCCTCAGCGTGAGGCGATGGCGGTCGCCGCCCGCCCGCCGCGGGCTCCCCTCAGCGGCGGGGAGGGGGAGGGGCGCCCCGCCAACGGCCCCGCGCCGGTCAACGGCCTCACCTGCCGCCCCCCCCGCCAACRGCTCGCGCCCCTCAGCGCGGGGCTGACGCCGCCGCCCCAACGGCCCCCCCAAGACCCGGGACGCCCGCGGCGCTTCTCGGCTGTCACCCCCTCTYCTTCCCCCCTCCCTCAACCCCCACGGCAGCGGCCGCGCTCGTTCGCTCACTCACCATGGCGGCGCGGCGGGCCGGACGCGAGCGCCCAGCGAACCGCGTCCCGGCGCTGGGCTGCCTCTTTTTATTTATTTATTTATATACATACATATATATTTTTTTCCCCTTGCCCCCCCTCCCCCAACTGCCACCCCCGACCTGGAAGGGAATCTGCCTGAGCCGGCCGGGAAGCAGCGCTGAGCCCGCCTCCCTTAAAGGGGCCCGCTGTGAGGCGAGGGCGGCGGTGGCAGCCAGGTTGGAGCCTGCGGCGCCGCCGGGGCGTGGGGTGGGGAAGGCCACGAGCAGGACCAGGGATAAGATCAGGATGAGGATTAGGACTGTCACCAGCCCAGCGCAACGGCCTTTGCATAAGAGCTTCGAGCTGCTTTCACGTCGGAGCAAGGATGAAGGGAGAGTAATAGGAGGCTGGTGAGTTTGCCCAACTAAATGCTGCCTGCTCAGCATGAGGGAATTAAGCASCCCTTGGACACCCCTTAGCTGGCATTTCCTCATCTTGGGGAACCTCTATCATTGTGAGAAGTCCAGCATCACCTTTACACTTGTTGCTTGCCAGCAGACCTCTGTATCCAAACCTGCTTTCCCCTCCAATTGGTCTCTTAAGGTAACAGGAATCATCTGTCCAAGCACGGTAGCTTTTGCTTCCTGCAAAAAGGAGAGGAGTTTTGCCACATGTTCCAGTACAAAAATATTTCAGGCTTTGGGTACAGGCCTACTGATGAAAGCCGATTTCCTAGCAGATGTGCTATAATGTATTGTTGAAGATAAATACAGTTATTTTTGTGATGAAATACAAATAAAGAGTGATACAATTACCATCCAAGTAAAATGTAATTACAAAGACATTGTGGTTAAGCTTTTTATAGAGTTGCTGTTTTTCTGTACAGTAGCTTTGAATAACATTTGTTTACAACCAAGATATCAATAAACATTAACAGGAAAAATGTTGTGTCTCTGCCATTAGATGATAATATATCCTACAAGACAGCAGCTTATGCAAACAATTTTACTTGTTTTAACGTCTGTGCAACAAGGCGCAGTTCCAGCCCCGTTGTTTAGATGGGGATGTTGAGACAGGGAAAGTAAACGATGTGTTTAGGACATCGTTTCAAGCAGGAGCAGAGCGAAAAGTCCCCACGGTGTGAATTAAACTGCGTAAAAAACTATCCCGGTTAGAAGAAAGAACATAGTTACACGTATCTAATTCTAGAAGCGTTTTCGTTTGCTGCGTGAAGCGCCAAGGCGGAGAGCGGGAAGTCGGGGCGGTTTTAGCAGCGCGGCTGCGCCGCCCGGCTCGTCCAGCAGGTGGCGCCGCCGGCGCGGCCGCCGCTGCGCGGGCGCGCATCGAGCCTCGGCGCGCTCGGCGCTCTGCGGCGCGGGCTGGCGCCGCGGCGCTCGGCGCTCTGCGGCGCGGGCTGGCGGCGCTGGTGGCATGGCGGGGCTCGTGAACTTCGAGGACGAGGAGGAGGTGCGCGCCTACCTGGAGAACCTGCACATCGAGTACAGCTACCAGTGCTACCGYGAGGGCGACCCCGACGGTAAGCGCTGTCCCCCGCCGCCCCCCGCGGGACCCCTCTCCCCCGCCGCGCCCATCACCGCTGCCTTGCAGGCTGCCAGCGCCTCGCCGACTACCTGGAGGCCGTGAAGAAGGACTTTGAGGCGACGGCGCGGGTGCTGCGCGAAAACTGCGAGGCGCACGGGCACAGCGAGAGCTGCTACAAGCTGGGAGGCTACCAGGCCATCGGGAAAGGTGTGTGGGGGGGTGTCCTTCCCGGCCTCTCGGCAGTCCCGGTGTCACCTTTCATGCACAGAGTGACTGGCAGCCTGATCGTGTTGTGGGTGGGGAGTGAGCAGCAGGTTCTGCGGCAGGAAGGGCCCCTGGATGCCCGTGGGGAAATGTGCCTCTCTTTTATGGGGTGTTGAGGGCCTGCTTTTCCTCCTTGACTTTGAAGAAAGAAGTAGGTGTCTTTCTTATGGCCTCACAGTTAAGGAAAGGGTGGCGGGCTTTTGTTGTACAGTTTTCAGCCTTTTTGTTTTAGTTAAGGGTCACTAGAAGTCCTCTGCAAGATATATTTATCTTTTAAGTTCTGAGTTGTTAGAGGTGCAGGATTGGATGAGTCCTCTCAGGCTTCTGTGGCCTGGAAGGTTGAGGACAAAGCAGAAACCTTAGCTGTAGGAATGGAACTTTTAGAGAGGGCTGCAACGTGTGTTTGTGTTTCTGCAGCTCTTGTTAGATTTAAGATGTTTGTTTTACCAAATTATTTGAATCCTGTAGATAATGACAATGCAAGGACAAAAAAGAAGTATAACTTAGAAAACTTTAAACTATTTAAGATACTCCTCCTTACTACCCAACCAAGCGTTTTAGCTACAGGATAAAAAAGATGCAGCACATGCTTACTGTAATCTTTTGGGGTTTTTTTTGTTGTTGGCAGGTGGACTCGTCCCAGATTTGAAAGCTGCCTACAACTCCTTTATGAAGTCTTGTGAGAAAGGTGGGAAGAGGTCAATAAATGCTTGTCATAACATTGGGCTCTTGGCCCACGATGGGCGAGTAAATGGTGATAAACCCGACGCAGTTGTCGCTAGAGACTATTACACGAAAGCCTGTGATGGCAATTTTGCTCCTAGCTGTTTCAACCTCAGTGTAATATACCTGCAAGGAGCACAGGGGGTCCCCAAGGACATGAACCAAGCCTTGCAGTATTCCCTGAAAGCCTGTGAGCTGGGTCATGTGTGGGCTTGTGCTAATGCCAGTCGAATGTATAAACTGGGAGATGGCATTGAGAAGAACGATACCAAGGCAGAAGCGTTGAAAAACAGGGCCAAACAGTTGCATAAAGAACAGAGAGAAGCACCGATTTCCATAACTTTTGGGGAGTAAAACTGTCATTTGTAGTTCTTAAATTGGAATTTTACATGTTTAGTGAACTGGTTATTTAAATCATGTGGACATACAGCTTTTACTCAGAGTAAATAAATATTCTGTAAATTTTTGCATATAAAAATAAATCTATGTTTTCTGGACATAGTGTGGTCAACTCTGGCGCCGTTTTATCCACCTTTAAATACTTGTGTTTTTAGATTCCTGCCTTTCCTTTAAGAAGGGCAAAAACTTCTGGACTTTGGAAAGTTTGTCTCTGAACTCAAGCAAGGAGAGCTCTTGCTTATTATGTTTCAGTGTCAAGGCTTGTGCTACGGGAAGTTCTAATACCAAAAAAATAGTTGCAAGGTCATTCAAACTTCAACATTCAAAACTATACTAAAAACTTGCCAGCACCTGTGGAACTTGGATGATGTGCACACGTAGATGGGCTGCTCTGAGGCTTCTCAGTGCCGAAATGGTCTGAGAAACTTGAGTCATTTCATTTGCTGAAGGTAACATTTGTTGTCCAAAAACTGTATTAAGACTTGTTGTTTTATTTACTCTGTCATGAAACTATCAAAAAAACACACATAACCAGGAGAAAAAAAACTTGATCTATGAAGAAATACTAATTTTGTATTCTACTAAGGTATCTTTAATGTCATAAATCTGAGAAGCTTGGATTTATTGAATCAGTCTCATAAGTTTTACAGGCTGTTACTGAGTATAATTCTTCTATAAAAGTTTATTATTTGTTAGAAACACTTTAATTTCTAAATAATTTAACATCTTAGTGGAGTCAAATGAATAATCTTTTGTTGAAGAGTAACTTTTGGCATAAAATGTTCGATGGAGATGGGGAAAGGACAAGTTATAAAAGCTGTGTGAGTTTGTTTTGTTTTCTTGATGTTGTTGTTTTGAATAGGAAAAAAAGTTAGTGGAACACTTCTTCAGCATACAAGTAAAAGCTGTGTTCTGTAAAAGTACATGTTTTTGGGAGGGAATTGTCCTGAGTTCCTCTCTCCTAACAGGACTTTTAGCATACAAAACTGAAGTAGATTTCTGTTGGGCAACAAGTTTTGAATGTTGGAGCTGTGTCCATCATGCTGTGAGCTGCATTCTCTTGTGCTCATCTTTTGGAAACACCTGCCTATACAGAGCCCACTGGCTGTGCCCCTTTGTCACAGCCAGGAACACTGATTKGCCCAAGGGGGGCAGTGCAAACCCAGGAAGTCTCCTTTCTGCTTTACTTCATACTATGCTGTCATACTCGATCTGATTAATGCTTTTCCGTCCTATCTGCCATTTTATATATTAATTTACACTTCTAAATATTGTAATACAAATCTACAATACTCTTCTTAAGCTAGAAAGCAGTTTGTAGTTGTTTGGTGTCATCTTTTATGTGCAAATTAAAAATGGTATTCCTGAGAGAAGAGGGGAAAAAAAAGCCATGGAAACTATCAGTGAAAAATGCCATCTTTTATTCTACATGTTCACCTGTAGCAGAGGTGGGATGCGGCACTCCTGTGGAAGCGTTGGATGCTGTGCTCAGTTTGYGCTGGGTACTGCGCAAAACTCCTGTTAGCAGCCGGCAGTAATGTGGGTTTACCAGTGTGAAGGGAATGTTACCCTCGGAACAAGCGGAGGGACTTATCGGATACTGGTTCATGGCACGGTCCTGCTGTGTGAAATGAATGTCAGCTTACTTGGCAAGTTAGCAAAATGCGGGTATTTATGCTCTTCTCAGCATGCCCAGCGTTTTAACTTGCACACTGCCTAGCAACAGCTGAAACTAAAGAATGATTTTTAATTAATTTTACCACATCTTCTAGCAGGAGCAATTAACTCAATGTATTAGTATGTCTGTTGTTATCTTCTGTTCAGAAAAGCTGATGATACACCAGAGTTGCACAAACTGCAGCTGGTTCTTCTTGACAGTGTGCATAGGACTGCTCGTACTGAATGCAGTGAGATTGCTCCTCTGAGAGATGGAGGTTTAAGACATAAGTGTTTATGACATTCTTAGGGATTCTAAATATGTGCGATAGTCTCAAGAGATAAACATGAAAAGATAATTGAATATCTTCAAATGCAAGCGATGAACTATACTGGCAACTGGTTTCAAGGTGACTGCACATAGTTTGTGTTGTGGAATTTTATTACCTCTAGATTTCCATAGTTCACGTGTTAAGAAAAGGTGGTGTTAACTGCTAGAGGAGATTTGCAGCCTGAGCTCTGCTCTGTCTGGTAAGAGTCTTCAGTTGGGGAATCCCTGACAGTTTGACAGTTGGCGAAGAGTTCTTCCCCATACCTCTCTGGTCACCTCAGTAATTATGGCACATCAGGTTTTAAGCACAGCTGAATGTTGAGGATCAGGCAGGTGTTCTTGCTGCACATGAAACATAAAAATGGGCACACAGTTTTGGGGAGGCAGAATGTGCTCAGAGCAAATGAACTTGTTTGCCTTATCCTGGTATACAGAGAGCACGTGACTGTTGGACTTTTTTCCAGTTAAATGCTGGGAGGAAGGCTTCAAGCAGTTTTATTTCCTGTTCTCTGAACAAATGCAGTTTTTTTCAGCCAGTGTCTTTCATTGACAGGGGCTACAAGTGCTCCACATGCACGTTGAATATCTTTTTCCCCGTTGGTTTCTTGAATACGGGCCGCATGGCTGTTTGAAAAGCCCAGCTGGAGAGCTAAGAAGGCACAGCCTGGTGAAACAGCAGAGCTGGGTTTGGCTTCAACTCCCAATCTTGCTGTTTCAACACAAATGTGAGGAAGAAAAAGCACTTAGAACTGTAGGAATGAAAYTGCCTCTGTTTTGAATAGATGCACTGACAGATGGAAATAGGTTTGTGCACTGTAGCATCAAACAGAACAAAGTAGTCATGTGAAGTGAGTACTTTCTGAAAAAATAGGTATTCCAAATACAGTGTTCACTATTTTTTTCTGCAATGCAAATGTGTATAACTAGGAACCACAGCTCAGTACAGCTGTGAGCAGCTCAAGTGCTGTGTAAAAGTTCCTGCTGTGTTTGCAGTCCGCATAGTCCAGCTCTCTCAGCATCTCTGCTGAGCTACCAGATCAGAGCTGGCAAGAACCTGGATTTCAGGCTCCTTTTGCATGCTTCTTAACTGTCCCTACTGAAATCACACTGGTTTGGCTCCCTTGAGACACAGAATTACTGTCTTTGGCTTGAGCAGATAAGCTACAGGGTCAGGGATGTTTTGAAGAGGGCTGCCCCACACTGGACGAAAAATGCGAAAGAGCAAGGAGTTGCCCCACGTCTCCTGAACTACAGATGAAGCATCCAAATCAGGAGACTCCAGTTTCGGACAACACACACACACATAGGTTTTAAGTACTTTTAGCCTAAATGTYGTTCCTTCTTGTTTCTTGGGTGTTGCTGACTGATTTGCACAGTATATCTGACTTCCACATGTTTCTGACTACTATAGTGATGTTCTTAAGTGCACAGCGATCACCCCTAATTCCATTTCATACAGATTGTTTCATTTTCTGGCCAGCTTTTGCAACATTATTTCTGTTATACTTTTTTTATAATGCAGATTTAGAAAACACATTCCTGACTGAAAACTGATTCCTGACTGGAGCTTGGGCTCCACTTCAATGCAATCATGTACCCGTTCTGAAACAGCAATCTATATAAGAGCCAGGTAAAGGTATTCATGCACCCACGCTCTATCTTAGAATTTTAGTGTATTGAAATATGTGTAAAGCTTGTGATGTGTATGTGTGTGTATATTACTCCAATTTATACTCTTGAACTAGAATGTGAATGCTGCAGCTGTGGTCTGGATAAAGAGACAGGTTTATTTCTGAAACAAGTGGGAGAAACACCAATGTGAATCTGGCCACAACTGACAATATGTTCAGCAGAATAAATTATTAATTATTAAACTATCTCACTATTTACTATTCATCTGGAATCTTTGTGAATTAAAGCAGGTATATCCAGTGCAATGGGACCCGTAACAGCTTCTAAGTATGGGTATAGTTACTGCTAGAGTAAACACCAGAAGGGCACTGTGTGACGATAAAGTATGTGCTCTGTAACAACAGGTGGCAGTATATGAAAAACATTCTTGCTTGCTGTGGATATAAAGCTATGACTCTGTTCTCTGAAAAAAGTAGTGTAGGGTAGTAATAAAAAGTGAGATTGTTCATACACACCACACAGTTCCTTTCTCAAGGAGAGACTGTGTAGCAAGTGCGTGTTGCAGGGCTTGATTTTGTTTTGAGCTTATTCCTAAGCCTGGATGACTCGCAGAGGATTGAAAAATTTCAATTTATAAAACAAAATTTCTGCATAAATCGTGTCAAATATGTTAGTACAAAGGCTCTTTTGCTACATGAAACACCATCAAAAGTGGTTTAAAGTGCTTTCAGGCTCTCTTTGAACAGTTTGTGGCCTAGGCATATATATATTTTTTTGACCTAGCAACTGATGATGCTGTAACAGATACATTGGATATATAAGGTCCTCCTTTACTAGACTAATTTTCTCCAGAGTGACAAAGTATCTAGATGTCTCATCTCAGCAGATTACGGGTCATATGCAGTTAATGATGTTCCTAGCAGTCTATTCTCAACCTGGAGATTACGTTCAAGAGAATTAATCAAAAAATATAAAGGATGAAAATTGTATAAGCCAAATCTTGGCTTGTAACTATTGAGCTCTGATATCGTGAGGATATTTTCAAAAGGCCAACGTCTGCCTGCTCACTCTTTTCCCCTCATGTTACAAAGGCTAAATTGTATGTCCTTTTGGGCAGAAATTATTCCTCAAAGTGTCTGAGGTCATAAAAAGATAGTGCTAGGTACAGAGTCCCAGTAGCATACTTGGAAATATGGGAGCCCTGGTGGTCTTTTCTGTCACAGTCACTTGTGTTACAAATAAAGCAGTGCCTGTCAGTCTCAGCTTTACTATTCCTAGAACCACCATTTTCCCTTTTTTCTTTCTTCTTTTGTTTGCATTGATTAAAGCACACAACCAACCTCCTTTAATAAAGCTGCAGTCTCCAAAACGATTGGGAACCGGGTCTACTTAATTAAATACCCTCCTGAACACCTGGTCATAAATGAGGAGCACATTCACTGCAGGACTGCTTTCCTGSAGCTGTAGAGAGATCATTAATGGAGTGATGGTTTGGGGCTGAGATGCAAAAAATAAAAATATTAGCACCACAGTGTTTTGTGGATTCATTCTGGACAGGAGATCAGGTAAAGAAGCTGCATAATACCATGAAGAAGGAAAACACGCAGCTGGTTCTGTGTTATGTTTGCAGCTGTTTTTTTTTTTTTGCTCTGCCACCAGTAGCATTTTCTCTGCAAGATGTGCATGGAGCTGCTGCAGTGTCTGCATGGGGGTGATCTGGGATGACTGATTTGGTGTAGGCAATCGCTACACCAAGAAAGCAGGATGATGCTCTGCTCCTCATTACAGTGCAAGCTTTACTTAAGATGGTCACTTTACTGGGAGTGTCTTTCTATTAGCACTTGAGATGGGGAAAAATAAGTTGCTCTCCTCCCCTTTTGGTAGATGGAGAAAGAAGAACAACCCTTGCTTCCTCATTGTGCTTGTCAAACTAGTRTCTTTCTCAGGTTTTCTAAACACACCAATAATATGGCCCAGAATCTACATGAAACAGTTTTTCAGAGCTCTTAAGATTTTATTGATCTAATTCTGTGCCAAACTTTAGACACCTAATTTCTTATTYCATAGCAGCAGTCTCCCGTGGCTTGCTTTCTTCCGTATCAACTTCTGAAACAGACACAATAACCACTAATTGTACTAATTTGAGACTACATCACATTTCAAGTTTTGTTATTAGTCCCCTCTAAATACACTAATTACAATTACCAGCAGCGTGGTAGTTTCATATATATTTTAGACTCATAATATATGTATTTTACAGTCATACTTGTAATACAGTAATATGATTTTGTAATATAGTATTGCTTTTAATCTTTTTTTTCCACAAATCAACTAGTAATTTGTATGATGTGAATGGGTAAAACCGAGGCCATTTTTGCAGAATTATTTCAAACAGGGATCAGTGAACAGCATAATTATAAAGCATACGTGCACTCAAAATCATGAGTATCTTGAGAGATCTCTATGAGATGTAATTCTGTCTATGGAAAAATGAAATACGGAGCTTTAAACTTGCCCCAGAGGGTTTTCTTAGCAGTCAAGAAACTTTATTGGTAAAATTCCTTGCATATTTATACAGCATTTGTCACCTTAATCCTATTGCACTTCACTGAACAAATCACAAGAAACGCAGAACTGCTCTGCCGCTCCCAGAGCCATTACAGGGCAAGTTAGGATAGGAAAGCCATAGAAGAAAAGTGTTACTTGTTTGGCTATGAGGTAATTTTTTTCCTAATGTGAAGTTAGGACTATCCAACAATGCTGTTAAAGACATTTTTAAAAATCCTTATTCTGACAACCTTCTGACACTCAAATGCTAGGTCTGAGCACTTCATTATTTCAGAAAAAAAATGCTGAAGAAAAGGCATTTTCAGTTATTTAAGTGTTAAGTTACTTGCAAGACTGTAACTTAGCTTGGSCCAAACACTGAGAAGACAGCAGAGCATGGACAGATAGACAGACCACAGCGCCTATGCTCTGGAGCAGAGATGGATAGAGCTCATAGCAGAGCTTTGGAGAAAAATAGGAGCAATATACTAGGGAATCTGCAAGGATGAGGGGCTCACAGCAAGAAATGAGCAAGAAATGAGCCAGAATACATTGCATAGCAGAAATATTATTTCTAACTAAGTATTTATCTGTCCTTTGAAAAGTGAAATTAACTAATTAATTCAAAGCGAATTCTGTTTTTCTCACTTGACCTCACTAACCTTTTTAGTGTGAATAACACTAGGATTTTGCTTCTCATMATTTGTGTAGAATATAATGTAACGGAGCTAAAAGTAGTCTATAAATAGATCAGAAATCTGCATTTTTCAAAACATTTTTTCTGTATATGGGAAAACCTGATTCTTGAAAACTTTTAAGAACTGCAATAAACCCTGGCCCAGGATAATGAAAAAGATAGATACAAATGTAAGCATTTTGGCCCAGAGTGCACCATTAACATGTGCCATCGCACTTACTAAATGCTGTCCCGCACAGACTAGCAGAGGTGCGGAGGCTGGACCAGAAACATCATGTTTCACCAGAGACCTCTTGGCTCTGTGCGTAGCTGGGCCAAACGAGGATGCAGGTGCACACACGCAGGTCTGATTTGGGGAACGGAGCAGGTTTTCTAGTCTGGGCCCAGCTGTGTGTTAATTTGATCRGAGTGGTTTGAAGCATTCCCAGAACTCATTAAAGGCTGAAGAGTGCCCCAGCACTTCAGACCACAGGCRGTCTGAGTGCTCAGAAGAGATAAAAGATTGAAGCTATGCATTTATATTTAAAAAATAAATATAGAGCACACACACAACAAACCCAAACTGTTCCCCTGATCTGGCGAGCCTCTGTGTGCTGTCCTCTCCACATACTCTTCTGTTTTTTCTTATTTTCATGTGGGAGGACTGTTCCCTTGGCTACCAATGCTGGCCTCTARCAGTTGGCATTTGGGCACTCAGAGTTAATGGGATGAAGACATTTCTCCGTTTCTGTTTTGTTTGTGCAGGGACCCAGGGCACACACTGGAYGAGGGAGGGTTTCTGGCAAGCACCTGAGGAGACATGGCCCTGTGTGCGGGTGGGTTCAAGCCTTTCTTGGGCAGGAACTGTTCCTCTTCCTCCCCTTTTGGGAGTTTCCTGTATATTTGCAGGCCAGGGCCCTTCCAAAGGAGCTGTCATGGGAGGTGATGTGTTCTGAGCAAATGCGCTTCCCCGCAGACACACGAGGCACCTATGGCAGCTGTACAGCACGAGCACGTATGCCACGCGCAGCCATCCTGGCACTAACAGGAGGGGAAGGTCACAGCAGACTATGGATACGCAGCATCTCTCATTAGCACCGCTCAGCCTTCACTGGCTTCCTGTATTAAGGACATCATTGCTTTTACACGACGGGAACAAGAATGGTCTTGTCTCCTCTTGAGACTTCAAGGCCCTGTCTTCATTTGCTATCAAGTGTTCCATGAAACGCTGTTTCATTAAAGCTTCCACACAATAACCTTGGCAGAAATACCTGCTGTTTCCAGTCCCACCATAGCCTGAGCCTACTCTCATTTAAATTACTCTTATTCTGGGGACTTAAATACATCTTTTTCTCTAGTTAAGTGCCTGGAGCAAACTAATGTCCTTCTGCAGTCAAAAAATGCAAGAAGGGGCCCCTGACTCAGAGGGCAAGGTGAGGTTTGCAGTCTCTATGGAAACAGAAAAGCAGCCTAATGAAAGGACATATGAGGAAGCGAGAACATAGGTCTGCTGGATGAACAGGAACCGTAGSATCTCAGACACAAGTTGAGAAAATAAGGAAGTAAACTTGTCAAGTGGACTGCATGTTGCAAGTTTGGTGTCTGGGCCTCTGGTGAGGACTCAGCAGTGATCTCTTAATTGACAAATTCAGTGGCACAGRAAGACTAAATATTGACACCTCTAATACATACTGGGAGAAGAGTCACAACCATATAAAGACCATGCACGATTTATATTTTTTCTTCATATATTTTCTGCTGCAGCTATACTAGATGAAAATAAGAGGAAAAATTATTAATTTAGGAATGTGACTGTATTTTTTGATACACATGCAAATCAATCCTGTCTTTGTAAGCAAGGCTTCTGGCTTTGAGCGTCTGCCAGAAAGACTCAGAGGACAGAGAGTGTGGCTAGGGGCAGCCTTTGTGATGGAAGAGGAACATGGGAGGTGCTGGAGGAGAGCCGTATTGAGAGGTTTAATCGTTTTCCAAGAATCTGCACTGTTCTTGCAGGGTCCGAGAGTAGAGGGAGATAATTAGAAGGTTTTCTTGCTGAGCCTGTGATGCCTGGTGTTCCCCACCTTGCTAAGATGATGTGGTTCTGAAACCTCTGTTTTCAGAGGTCAAAGAGGTTTCACTGTGGGTTGTTACAGTTCAGAAGTAGCACAGTTGTCCTTTATTTAGCATGTAGAAGCCATAACCAAAGAATAACCCCAGCAAGTGGGTCCATMTAGTGAGATGATTAGCCCAGACTGTGACAGCACAGGTTTTCTCCTTAGACAAACTGAACTTTGCATTTAAATTGTGCAAAGCCCCTCTCCGTTCCAGGGTCTCACAGTTCTCAGTGCTGTTTCACAATGGCCCTGTGATAACTCCATGACCTGGGGCTCTGCATTGCCCAGTTTGTTCAGGATGCAGCCCTCCCAAAGCCCATTTGGGCACAGCAGTACACAGCCACACCAGCAGTTGCTCTTGGGTATATTGACTGCTGCTGGCCAATTTTCTGTCACAAAAACATCTTTGTATTTGGATATACAAGTCATGCTCTTTTCTTGTTAGTGGCACAAGGTAATTCTGCCTGAAAGTTCTTCTGAGGAATCAAATTGTATTCCAGCTTGAGTGATATTAAAACGCATCAAACTGTGACACTAATAGGCATATTAATAATATACATACATATATACACACATTTTTTCTTTAATTGWGAATGCAGTGAGAGGAGAAGAGGCCAACAAGGAAGAACTGCCCCACTCAAGCAGGAGATCACGTGCAGGAGATGCAGCAGTCTCAGGGAAATCCCATTCAGTTTGAGKGTTTTGCTCAGTTCAAGGTGACTACAATTACAGTATTGCCTGTAGTCCGGTGAAAAACAACAGTCCTTTCAGCACGCTGGGAAGTGCAGATAAGATGCAATTCCTCAGCATCAGAAAAGATGACTACCAAAGGGTCAACATAAATGCAGTTCACTGCAATCAAAGAGAGAGGCAGGAGAAATGAAAGCAGAGCAGCAACTCATCTAGTGTTGAGGTTCAGCCCAGTTTTACTTTTCACTGTCAGACTGTAGCCATTTAATTTTTACTGCTGGTGTTTTATTGTCACTACTATAACAGTCTAGAAATTACCTGCTTTATTTTATTTACTGTTAAGTAAAAAAGATTAGCCAGCCCTATGATACACTGCTGTTCTAAAGCTAATGTAGAGATTGCATCAGGAATCCAGCAAGTTGATAAATATCTGGGATGAGAGGAGAGGTAAACAGTGGAAACCTACTGTTCCTGATTCCTAACTCAGGAGAGGTACCATAAAGTGCACTACATCATAATATATATCTTATATATATATCATAATATATATCTTATATATATATATCATAATATATATCTTATATATATACTACATATATATAAGATATTTAATAATCTAATACTCCCCAATGGCAAGCCTTCAGTTCCCCAGAAAAGGCAGCCTGGGGCAGAAGACCGATCACTGGCATGGACAGCCCTGCTTCTGTGTCCTCACTGCAGAGAAGCCAAAGCTCTTGATCTAACACCATCAAACACCATTTCAGAACCCTATGGAGAGTGGTCRAGGGCTTAGGAGCCCAGGTTGTTTTCTCCTCAATCCTGCCAATGAGGAGAAGGATATGAGAAGTAGATGGATTTTTCCAAGTTAATCTGCCCTCAAATCCCTTCACTCGTGGTACCTTGGAAGAAAATCCAGAAAACTGTTTTAAAGGCAGGGGTRAGTACTCCTAATAATGTACTTGGTTTGCTTTAATCTGTATTTAACTTTGATTCCTAATTCTTGTGGGATTTTTAACCCTTTGGCAAGATATACTAGACTTAGGCTTTCCCTGGAGTGCTGATAAAGCAGTCAGAGCAGGACCTCAAGGGTACGTAAGCAAAAGCCACTGCCAGAGCAGTAACAGTGCTTTTGCACAACTAACAGTGCCAGCCAGTCTGACTGGTGCAAGTTCTGCCCCAGCGCTGCTTTCATTCCTGTTTGGCTGAAAGCCCAAGACATGACCTGAAAATAGTATCTACCATCATCTCCAGCATCTCTTTCAACAACTCTTTTTGACGCCTCTTAAACCACAGCACTTTCTGAAGAACATCTGCTGTCCTCAGTAATTTCCTATCTTGCTCTCCTTGCCTGCAAACATTCCCCTGCTGAAGCACTTTCATTTTTTGTTTAGTGCTGCTATTTCTAAGCTCTTTGCCTGCCAGTAGCCACTGCCGTGGCAAACCAGCCCTACCACTTTCTTGGCTGCTCATGCAGCTGAACTCATCAYGGGATAAAGCACAAGGAGCCGCTGCAGCAGGTCTTGCTGCTACCGACTGCATGCACTGCTCTCAGATACCCATTGATACCCATACACSGATGCCTAAAATCTCAGGGGAGATATCACCTTAAATTGATAAACAAGCCTGATAGATTCTGTATATAGAACATTACATCTAGCTGAACATGCTGTATCTAAAATCAGCTGTTAGGCTGCAAACCCAATGGAAGTCAAGGTAAGCCCATCTGTTTTAACTCCCCTGGGACTGCTGTTGCTTGCACTCTTTCCGGCATGTGAGTTCAGCACTTTCTCAAGTTAGTGAGAAAGCTAGAAAATGTAGCTGGAAASTGTGGAGTTTGATTTGTGGTACTCTGAAAAAAAAAACACACCTGCAGGTAGGCAGGGACAGGTTTTTCAATTCATGGATTTTAAGAACACAATGTCCCTGTTTTAAAAGGACAAATGCACTCTTCAAGGAATAGAAGCTATAAAATTTATTTATAGGTGGTTACTCTTCAAGGGTAGAATGAGGTATCTTAATTGTTGAAGGGATTCAGTTATGCTATTTAGAAATAAATATATTCAATCTCACTCAAGAAGTACCAGGGTTTTTATATTTATATTCCTGCTACATCTAGATTTAAACTGTAAGCAGAATTATAAACGTTTATAGGACTCTTTCATGTGCTGTAAGAAAAGCATAGAAAAGTACATTCGTGCATTTCTATTTCCTTGTCATATTCCCTTTCACCTCTCTGCTTCCATTTCCCTAAATAGAAAGATAATAAAATTAATCTATTCCTTGAGGCTCTTGTGACGATTCATCAGTTCATATTTATGCAGCAAAATGGAATAAGTGCTGTATAACAGCTAAACACCATGATTGTTCTCTCTCTCTCTCTTCATTAGCACATCATGTATTTCACAAGTAGACCAGATAAACAGAGAAATTAACTGTTCTCAGTGTAAGGCAAGTGAGAAAGGTAAAAGTGATGGCTAAATGGCCACTAATTAAAAATATTTACTGAACTTGACTTCTGCATCTAACAAAAACAACCTGCTAAGTTTTGCAGCATGAAATGTATTTCTTCACTCATTTGAGCAAGTTGTGTCTGCAGCAAATAAGTTTAGAGTTTGTCTAAATTAAACATGCGCATTTCCATGTGAGATGTGCCTTGGAAGATACACATACACAAATAAACACAGGAAATGAGATCTACAGAGAATCATTGAGAAGGTTTCAGGATTTTAGGGTGTGAAGTCTATTTACTGCTTCTGTTCAATTCCTCCTTTATGAGCAACAGCAGGAACAGATCACAGAGGACCAGAGCAATAGCCAACCTAGAACTCTGTGCTGGGAAACATCCTGTGGTGGAGGCAGAAAAACAGAAAGAAAAATTAAAATCAGCACAAAGACTGTTTTTTTTTTTCATTACCAGCAACAAAAAGACTTAGCTGTGCTCAAAGCTCTGCCACCGTATGATCATTTACCTCTTCATGACATCTCTGTAAAATGTTATGTTCCCCTCTGGCCACATTTTACATCTGGGCAGGCAAAGCAGACAAAGCACAAAGTAGCTCTGCCTGGAACGAGAAGCCTTGTCCTTAGCTGCAATGCTCTGAGCCCCATTTGCAGATAGAGGCCTCTCATCCTTGCAAAATCTGACAGGGAGCTGGGCACCCCCAACTAGTTAAAAAAGTGTGTTGCTGCAGTCCTATTTCAGTGGTCCTTTTAATGCAGGGGTTTAGATTTAGTCAGAAGATCATGAAAGTCTTCTCATTTGGTCCACCTCAAAGCACAGCTGGTGGTTGTATTTTCGCATCTGTCCAAAAAACCTTGGATTTTGCTTTTGGAACAGCTTGCCCTCACTTAGAATTGTCCGTAAGGCAGCGAAGGATTATTTTTGAGCTGAGGCTGGCATGAAATGCACAAGTACTTAAGCTGAAATCGTTAGAATAGAAATAGGCTTTCTCTACTGCATCACAGTCTTGACAGAAAATTGCTGCACTTCTCTTATCGAAATGGTGCAGGGCAGTAATCATAGCTGCTGTCCCCTCAACCATGGGTTCGTCAGCGAGGGAGCAAGGGGAAACAGAACTTTGTGCAGTTTCTTGAAACGGAAATCTTTATTTGGGGAAATAAATCACTTATGGGACTACTAAAATCTGTCTGTGAAACCTATTTTGCTTTTCTTTTCCATAAAGAACTTTACAGTTCACATTCTGCTGAACATAACCTTCATTTGAGGCAGGTGACTTACATGCATATATAGAGGGGGAGTTGGATCGTGTTCCCTGGAAAACCTATATCCATTTAGAAGTGGGTTTTCCTCAAGGGACTAAACACTCCTAAGTGTTGCCTGGAGGGGCAAGAGCAGCCCCTTCCTGCATCCACTTACATCACAGCAGGCTTCAGTCTCCAACCCTCCAGCTACTGCTGCTCCTCTCCCAGGGTGACCCCACGTTAGCTGACTTGCCAAGTGGGAATCCTTGTCACTGAAGGATGTGAAGATGGACCAGTTGTGTCTTTTTGTTCATCAGGGAGCCTCTAGCAAACTAATCAATTGATTAAAAGCTTGCAGCTAGAGAAAGAATAAAAATTGTGGAAGAAAAGCAACTTCTCACAGCACCTGGAATTTAAGGATTTGCCCATCCAGTTGGAGATCACTGAGACCCTGTTTTACTGGCTGGAAGTTTTGCCATTATTATTTCTACAGCAAAACCTAGGACATCTTCTCTCTCATCTTGATCATGGTCCCAGGCAGAGACTCATGAAGAGACAGTCCCGCATACAGCATTTGARCATGCCAGGATGGGACAACTCACACAGCATGATAAATACTAAGGAAGGATGTGCCTGTAAGAAAATGCTTGAAATATAGCCTTACTCTATATACATATATCTACTCCCCAAGATGGCTTTAAATTATATTCTTTATCCTGTACAGTATTCCTAAGTGAAACATCCCTGTGCCCATTGGCACACATAATGAGAATGGCCATTACCCTGGGCACAGAGAGGATGCAGAGCTTCCATCTACTCCCAAAAAGCCGTAACCTGCTCTGACTCTCTCAGTGGCAGTGCTGTTTGATGGAGCTCTTTCCCCCTGCTTTCAGGTTCAGACCTCTGCAGCACATGAAGCACTGAGGCAACGATAACTCCGCAACTCCTGTGTCCCTGCTGAGGAGAAGAAATAACGCCGGGCTCTCTGACACAGCCTCAAGGTGCAGTAATCATGCATTTTCCAAATGGCAAGAGTGATGTTGCTGCAGGGCAAGACGTCTGTCCTGGGCCAAGACCAATTGCTGTGTGGTGGTTGCTGTCTCTGTGGGCTGCAGGAGTGTAGATGAATAGCTGAGACATGATGATTAATTTTCAGATGGTTAAAGTAAGGTGAGATAAATTACCCTTTGCAGCTGTATCTGTTTTGCTTTGCTTTTAAAAGAACTGCTTGGTTTTACAAAACTTGAACAAGTTTTTTGCTTTCAGGACAAAGTCATGAAAATTTAAGAGGAAACTTGCCCTTGTCGGCACATTATTCTTTTTCCTTAACCATCTACTGCTGTTTTTCTCTCCTTCTCCTTCCATTTTTTTCCTGCAAAGCACCTGGTATTGGCTGCCCTGAGGTAGCCGCTGGATTGAAAGAAACCTTTGTGAGGGTTCAAGATGGTAATTTAGCATTTCAGTTTCTGAATTCAACATTTCTGATCATTGGAACAACTACTGAGTCAGCCACGTGCCACAGATGCTCACACGGAAAGCTCACATTTGTCTGTTCCTTGCCCTTCCTTGATTCCCCTTGAAAGGGCATCTTCTGTTCCACCTGTCTATGTTGCAAGGAAGTAAAGTGCAACTCGTGGGGCTGCCTCTTCCCCTKACTAACTTTTGCTTCTAGCAAGCAAAGCATGTGTAAAATCCTACTTTCACGCTGGGCTCTATTTATACAACAAACTATAGCAAACCTTAACCAGGACTGCAAACAGAAAGTCCCATCAATTAACRTCATTATTATCAATTATGTAGTGACATGGAAAAAACAGACTTCTAAAAATAAGAGACTAATTGTGTCAGTAGTTGCTAATTGCAATTAATTGGATTTCAGGACTCTCAGAGGAATCTGGAAGAAGCCATATGTTAGAGTCCATGTGGGTTTTTTTTTGTTTGGGTTTTTTTTTCTTTTCTAATGTAAACTTCAAATTAGTCTAGCTCATATTTAAAAAACTTTCTCATTTAAGATCACATATTACTTTCTCTCTCTATTTACCTCTTTCCAGGTGCAGGCAGGCAGAGTTCTGGGAGCTGGGAGCGCTCTGGGAAGGAAGCTCTGGATGTGCCTGTCAGAGCTGTTCTCTGCTGGAGAGGAGTAACAATCAAAACTGCCCGAGTGCTTAACAAACTGCCTGCTGAGCAGTGTGATTTTAAAAGTATTCSAAGAGGTATTACAAGGAATTAAAGATCACTGAGTCCCTAGCAGGCCAACTGGTGGAAATGATTGCTAGAAATGAATCGAGGCAAACATGGTGGAACGTGAAGCTGTCACTACAGCTCTTGTAGCCAGAAGTCACCTCCCAGATCTTGCTACCAGGATGAAGAACAGCCTGTGAGCCCAGGTTGGAGCACAGCGAGGACGTGGGCCCAGAAAGCGAAGGGCTGCAGTAGAAGGCAGGGAGGATGCACAGACAGGTACTGAGGGGTGCGTGTCTGGGGTCTGAAGTGGAAGGTGGCAAGAGGAGGGCTTCCAGCAGGCACTGGGAGCTGCACTGCATGATGAAGTTACTGCACAAGCAGGAGAAAATAATTAAAAGTCAATCAGATCATGCTGAAAACCCAGTAAATTCAATTCTTGAGCCTCTTAATGAGTTCTCACTTGTTCCAATACCACTGCAACTCATATAGGATAAGGCTTGTATTTTATAACAACAAATGATTTACTGGCTAGCTTTCTCATCTACTCCTTATTTGCTACTTAAATTAATGGCATTTATCTTTCCTTTAAATAAATGGTTATTAAAGCTTTCCCATGGTGGCAAATGAAAGATGTCTATTGTTTTTCATTATATTACTATCATACTAAAAAAAAAAAAAAAAGGTTAAGCTCTTTTCTTATTCACTTGATTAAGGAAAATGAATTGCAAACGTGATTTACGTTTGCATTGCATAAAATAAAGATGAACTCACATTACAGAGTCTTGATATATACTCAGGAAGTATTCTTTAAATTCACATACTCCAAAAATGCATATATCTACACCGAGGTTCAGTAGCTTGTTCACAGTAGGATATTTTCCTTCATTATGATTTATATTGTTTGACTGTGCTTGAAATAATGTTTTCTTCTCCTTCTTGTAAGATTCAGGGTAACTTGAAAGGATCGTAGTTGGACATTAGCTCCTGTGCACTTGCTGGTCAGTGAGTATTATAAGCTTTCTTGTGTCTTGCTCACAAAATATAAGAATTTAATACCCCGAGTTACAGGTGGTGACATTTTTATGGTAAGTTGCAACAGCTCAGTTTTTATGTTTGGAGGCTTCTGGCCAGTCCCATAGGAGCACCAAACACAGCCCTTGATATAATCAGACTATGCTAYGTATAGAAACTCACTCATCATTTGTCCTTCAAGTTCTTTCTTGGGATCTTGGGATCTGGGAAGTCTACAACAGTGATCAGAAATCAGAGCAAGCCTGGAGAATTTCCATATGGAGAACCAATGTCCCAGTACGTTCAGGTGGGTCACTGGAGAGCAGATGACAGCAGTAAGTGTGCACAAGGCAGCGGCAGTGCACAAAGCTGATAGGTAAGAGTCCTGCTCTTGCAATACCTCAATACACCAAAGCTGAACTTTCCTAGATTTATCACCAGTAGTGAGATGGAGAGATGCTCTGATCYGTCAACAGTTTTTTTTTCTGTTCCCAGAAAACGAACATTTTGTTGAATAGTTTGTTTTTCATGATTTACACATCTGTATTGCTAATTAATTTCCACTGCCTATAATTTATTTTTCACTGTAATAATTCACTGTAATAAGTCACAATCCTTTACAATTTGATTTGAATGAAGCATTTTTTTTTCCACCACTAGTTCTGATTGTTTGTAACGTGGGAGGCAGATAGGACTTAGCACATCACTAATACCCTTCAGCACTCTCCCATTTCCGTTTGACCACCAGGGAATATTTTAATGCTTGAGTGTCAGTTTTTAATTACATGGATTCATTTGAAAATCTGTTTTATTTCAGACCGTTCTGCTTCTAAGCTATATGAACAAAACTGGAAACCTGAACTACCTAAAAAATGAGAATTTTAGGGC
Organism: Nothoprocta perdicaria; assembly: GCF_003342845.1. Taxonomy (NCBI): domain Eukaryota; kingdom Metazoa; phylum Chordata; class Aves; order Tinamiformes; family Tinamidae; genus Nothoprocta; species Nothoprocta perdicaria. The sequence continues at coordinate 17,497,971 of NW_020454092.1, read as the reverse complement.
ACATAGAATTGTAGTTTGCCTACACTCAATCACTTGGAAATTCCATTGTGCCCAAACTTGTAGTACTGTGGTATCCAAAATGCTAGAACACTAGGTTCATGTCTGGAATTGTGCTGAGGCAGTTATGGCCCAGCTTCTCTGATAGCTAGTATGGATAAGTAGATTATATTTTGTCTGAAGTAAGCACCTAGCAAGATGAATTCTGACTCCAATCACATTAAATCATATCAAACAAGACTTTTAATTATATTTAATTGTCCAGAGAGGCAGCAAAGGACAAAACACCCATGGTTTTGAGGAGGAAAAGGCTACATGGTGTTTATAAACCTCATTTCAAGTTCCTTAAGATSTGCACGRCTTTTGTTTTTCTCCTCTCTTTCCCCCAGCTCTGTCCACTCTTTGTGAGCTATTTCAGCCATAATTGCACAGTCCTGAGCCTGAGTATCAGCACAGAATTGGGCCTTTGCTCACCCACTGTTTGGAGAAGGTACTTTCCTCGYCAGCACAGAATGAGGTCATGTCTGCTTGTAAAAATGCATAGGCAAACCATTAGATATCAAGGTAAYGTCAATTATTTCTGCAAATTGCTGGCACATAAAGCAAAGCAGAGATTAAAAGCAAATCTGGCCTTAAAACCCTGTTTGTGCATTGTGCTGTTGAAGGCTCAGAGTTTTCTCAGCCAGCRAAACTGCTCGGAATCCACTTACTCAGGCTGGCTCTAAGGCCCAGGACCATAAATCATTGTGCTCGAAATAACTAACAGTGAAAAATATCAACATTATTTCGCTCTCTCTCATGAGAAACTGGAGTTGCAAAAAGGGCCAAACCCACCTTAARGAGCTGGGATTTACGCTGTGTTTTGGCAAGCAGGGCTGCTGAGCACATGCTGAAGATTTAAACACACAAAGGTAGTGGGAGCTCCCAGGTTGTTTCGGTTAGGCTGATGTGCTGAAAGCAGCTCTTGGCTACAAACTGTACTTCTCTTGGTGCCTTCAGGACTTCTCCACTTCTCTATGGGTGATGGGGCATCGATTTGTATTGACCTTCTGCGCCTTCCTCCTGGCTAGATGAAAGCCTCCCTTGTTGCTAGCACCTCTCAGGGCCTCCCGCTCCTGGTCTTGCACTGGAGAGCTCAGAGCAAAAACACCATCCATCTTTTCTAGAACAATACAAGGACATAATGTTTCTCAGTTTACTTATGTAAGAAGCATTCCACCTTAATAATTAGTAGTTTGGGCATTTCTCATTCTGCCAGGCTTAATGAATATTAGCACCGATGAAGAATCCTGCTGTGAATAGATGAGTATTGCTGTAGTTGCTTATCAAGGAGAATTTTCAATCTAGGTCAGACACAGGCAATTAAAAAAATAGTTTATCAAGCAGTACTAGATAGAAGGCAAGACATGCTGCTAATAAAAAGGGAGCATAAAAAAGTTAACATACGGTATTAATTAAAAATGCACTTAATGGCATTTAATATCTTCACAAGGCATACTAACATTTTAGAATGAGCATCAGTGCTTTTATGCCACAGTACTTGATGACTTTGTATGCTGACTATCCTCAATTAATAAACAGTTTTTCCCCGAGCTTTTTATCCTTACTAGAATAATCTATATTCACATAGGAACCTTCCTTGAAGTCCTTAGATAGAAAAGTAACAGCAACATGGTAGATTATCCTAAGTGAAAGCAAGATGATTAAAGTTTTTACATAGATTCATATATTTTCTTAGGTCCTGCTATTTCTCAGGACATACTATTTTTATCTGCATTGAGCTAYTAATCTCAAATAAAAATGTGTGATAAATCAACTCTTGCAATATGATAATAAGACTACTTAAGAAAAGTGAAATTCTTAAATAGCTGTTTATGTCCTTGTGTTTTGGGGACCCTCGCATGGAGGGTTACCCCTCCCCACCAAAGGGCAGGACAATATATGCGCCTTTTTAGTTCCCACAGTAAGGCCTGCTGTAAAGCTGGGATGAAGGCCAGGTAGGGCCACAAACAAATTTGGGAAGGTGAAGTAATTGTATTTGCTGATGGTGATTGTTTCCTGTTATGAGTAGCAGAGCAATTAATGTAATTCTGTGGCATACTCCTGGGAAGAACAAAGTTGCTAGAGAAGAACAGCAAACAAATACCTTTGGTGGCTCCAGAAATCAGATTAATAACAAGCCAAGTTTGTTATATGGATGGTAGGAGAGAGCACTTCGTTTTAAATGCTCGGCTCAGTCAAAGAGTTAATTAGGACTTAGCACCATTACAAGGTTCAGCAATGAAGTACAAACATTACCACTGCAACCTGAGGTCATTCACTTCTATTTAGAAATGGGGAGAATGGGTAAAGAATAAACCCGTTAATAAATATTTTTTTAAAATAAATATTTTAAATAAATATTTAAATAAATATTTTTAAAGCATTTGGATACCATTTTCAAAGCTACTATAGGAGCTTCCCCTGACTCCCCATCATTCCATTGCCCATAAGCACCAGTTTTTGAAGGTGTCTTCAACAGTAGGATCTCAAAACCATCAGCTGTCTTGTAYCAGTATCTAATACTGTGGCAAATAACACATGTGAGTGTTTGCTACCAAGAGCAACACAGGGTTGCCTTTTCACTACTCAAATTAGGGCTGGATCTTTTTCAAAAAGCTGTTCTCTTCTGCTATGAAAATTAATTTGCAATTTTATCATCAGGCCTGATTATGCCATGAATTAAATCTCGTCTCACTCCGATTCCTTCAACAATTAATCTTTTCTGCTTGTCAGAACTTGTTTAAGTTAACGCCACCCATATGGAGAGAATTGTGCACGTACTAGTTCAGCAGTGCCTGATGCTGAAGTGCTTCTAAGCATATATTTGGGACGCTCTTGGACAAATAGGAAGTTTTGAAAGAACAGAATATTACTGCTTTTTCCACACTCTCTGTACATCATGTYATTTTGGTACTTCTGAAGTGGTGGATTCTTCAAAAATTGGTGATGAAAATATTCCTTTACACAAAAGTCCTTCAAGCAAGTCCTGCTTGCCCTCGTCTCTTCTCCCTAATTTCAACTCAGTGGATTGATAAAAACCCCACAGTTCTTAGCCTAGATTTGTAACATGCTGGAAAAACTAGGTAAAGATGTAGCACCAAAACCAACAGAGGAGACAGTCTGGTCCAGACTTTGGTGTAGCCCCCAAGCACAATTAATTAAACATGTGCTAAGATCAAGAAAATAGATGGTAGAAGACAGAAAAAGGTACTAATTCAGAAGGATGGCAATACATTAGCACAACTTGGGGCCTAATTCTGATCCTGTTTAGAGCCATTTCTGCCAGTAGCTCTGGGAGATCGGAGGGCAACTTTCCCCTGTGTGAATGGGGGCAATGACAGACCCTTCTGCTTACACCCGCGAGTCACCGGTGTTGAGCAGGAGGCCCGGGGCCTCGCACCAGCGCCTGAGAGCAAGTCCAGCGTGCCCTTCCCTAATGGCTTAAATGCAGACTTGAAAATTGTTTGAGACAGCTGTTACTGGAGCTTGCAATGGAAGCAGCAGCCTCGTGCAGTGGGTCTCAGAGYGCGGAGTGATGAGGACACTTTTCCTGAGACACTGCAGCATACGGCTAAACAGTCCAGTTCTGGAAGACTGAACAGACGTTACTGAAAATATTGATAGCCAACAGTTTAGCATTACTTTCTGTGGCTGAAATATGCCATAGAAAAGAGGAAAATTAATTTGGCTGGGGCAGGCAGCGCTCGCCTAGGAGTCCTTAAGTAATTTGTTCAGCTCTGGTACACAGAAAAGGAAAGGGCCTGATTTTATTCAGAGGGTCCAGCCCTCCGCTCGCCGCCCTCGGCCGCGACGCTCAGCGAYCGGCCAGGGCGGGTTGTTGCTGCCAGGGAACAGCAGAGTCTCCTGCCACCTCCACTAAACCCACGCTAGGTCCTGCTTACCACCTTACCGTACGAAACCATAGCATACCGTCCTGTACCATACCGTACTGTACCATACCTTAGTGTACCATACTGGACCATACCACCTCTAGGGATGCAGACAGCAGCAGCAAAGTGAAGCCTGTAGCAACGGGGCCTGCACAGCTAAACAGCAATTGTTTCCTCTGGACAGCTCCAATCCAGGTTCCTTCCACCCTAATAACAACATCACAGGATCCATGCTTACCTGAATCTGTAGCGRTACCATTCCTGACCCTCTGCCCAGCCACACTCCCGTCTACTTACCAGCTGGATACATCCCGGGTGGAATTTTCTGCTTTCTCGCCTGCCTGTAGTTGTTGTGTCAACCTGTTCTGTGGGATCCTCCTCCATGCTGTGCACTTCCACTAGTGACAGAGCGCAGTGCCTTGCCCTTACGGAGCAGAGGATTTTGAAGGGAGGAAAGGGCAGAGCAGGAATATAACCAGGCAAGTCTAAGAGATGCCCACAGTCCTGCCTGATGGTACCCTTGGGCTTTAGGAAATGATGTTCTGAGCTCGTGGGAACTGCAGCCACAGCCAAAACAGTGATGAAGTGAGAAGTGATTATTTCAGTGTAAACAAACAATGTTCCATAAAACTGCTAGCACAGAGAGCTACTCTCAGGAGAGCTACTCAGACCTCATTCAAAGTTTCTATGCCTAAAGTTGTCGTGTTTTAAAAATGAAATTAGTTGCAAGACGCAACAATATCCCTGGTATATTAGATGGGTCTTAATCATGTTCTATAGAGAAATAAGATGACAGCTAAATTGCTTCTAATAACATAATTGCACCACGAAGCTACTACATTTCCTTATAGTGAATGCTAAAATAAGAAACAACAATTATGGTGTCTTTGCTTTATTAGGAGATATTATTCTTTTAAAACTATGCTCTAATTAGCACAAGATAATGGAAAAGCACTGATCTAATTTGAGCTTTACATTTGTGTAAGTCTACTCCTTAACTGCCAGAGAAATGCACACTCCTGCGTCTTTCTTTCTAGCAATTTTCTTAAATATATGCAGCACTCCTGCCTCATAGAAACTGTTTCTATCAAATGCAATTAAACATCTTCAGTATCATGAGATCCTATTTCTCCCAGTCATTAGACTGAAAAGTCTATTTGTTATCCAAATATATGTTAAATATTAATATTCAGAATTGATTTAAATACTAATGAAGGTATCAGAATTGCTTAAATTCTGAAAATTAACTGGGATTACCTGGGGTAATGGCTACTCGAGCCCAAGCGTTTTAGATGCTGAACTCAATGCAATGTTCCTGAAAGGAAAGAGCGAACTGGAAAAGTGGAAATGTGAGGGGAGATAAAGGAGCCAAATCTGCTCTTTACAGTCTCCTTTGTAGCCCCCTCCTTTCCTAACGTGCAATGCTTGTTGCTTCTCTCTTTYCTGTCCCTGCTCCCTTTTCCTTTTACTGTAGGTTACTGTGGGACTAGGAGCAGATGTACCACTCTGATGCAGCTCACTGTTTCTGCGGAGAATTCTTTCTAAGGGTGTTTGGATTCCTTCAGGGTATCTTCCAGATACAGCTTAAACCCATTAATCACTGAAATGCAGTTTTTCACTCTCCTTATTCTCTGTCCTCAGATATTTTATGCTTCCTCCTGGTATTCCAAACAAGAGATGCACAAAACATAATGTTTTGTGATGGTTTTATTTTTTCCCAAAGCTCATGATTAGTAGTTACCTGGTGAGGTAAAGTACTATTCCACATCCCTTGGCTATCACTATACGGTGACTGCTCAAAGCAATCGCTTTATTTATTTRTTTGTTTATTTATTTGTTTATTTATTTATGATATTGTGGTCTTCTGAATAACTTTAGAGAGCTACTTTATTGAAATGCTACTGCTACCACTGAGGATTCTGGAGCTCTTCATATCACTTAACTGTTGCCAAGCTGATAAATATAAAACATTGCTTTTTGACAGCCTGCAAGGAACACTGCATTCCTTGAGCAGAACAAGCTCTCCAGCCATGATGTATAGGAGGATCTTTATTCCCATTGCCACAAATCAGCAAGCTAATCAGCAGCAAAGTGCACATAGTCCCAACCAAACCTCAGACTCAAGACTTAGCACAGCTTGAGGGAAATCACTCGTACGTTACTCACCAGTAAGGAAGGGAAGATTTCCCGTGACTTCATGATCTTTTTGTTTTTCTCCATAGAACAGATGACATTTGTGTGAGGCATTTTGCATATGCACTTGGTGCTGTAAGATTCATATGCAGCAGAAGAATAATGATACAGCAGTGATTCATCATTCATGAATGGAAAGTGTAGTCTGAGGGGAGGCAGGCGTAAGAATTAGGGATTTTTCCTGCAGTCCCAGAACTCCAGCACTGGCCTCTTCTACCTCCCCGTCACATCCCTCCCTCCCTGCTCAGATCATTTCTCAGGCTGCAGTGTCAGTAATTAACCCAAACGTTTCATTCTGCTTTCCCACAGGTGAGCCAGACCTGCCRTTTCTCTCCCCCTTCCAAACGCCCTGTCTGCTCCATCTTTGAGAAACGCAGGTAACACACCTGAAAGCAGCCACTGATCATCTGTCATACACGGCGTGCTGGCACCCTCCTTCTCTGTGGAAGCTTCATCCTTCCGTCTTCATCCTTCTTGACCAGAACCCTTCCCAGTTATATGTCTTTTACTGATCTCCAAGGTCTGCCAAATAGTGCATATCTCAGATTGCCTAAACCAGGCCACACCACTCGCATCCTGGCTCACTTGGAGGTTTGTGCCTTTTCAGGACTTACTTTCCTGCATTTCTTGCAGACTCATCCTTTCTACCCTTTGCCTTAACACTGAAGCTAGGGCCATACCRCAGGTTTGGGATACGTCTCCAGTCTTGAGAAGGAAAGGCTTCTGTATCTGAAGTGGTGGCTGTATCTGAAGTGGTGGTTCCACTCCCCACAGCTGTAAAGTCAAATTTTGAGCCAAGGTTGGGTTCAGAGTAAGAATTTCTTCCATGCTTTGGACTGCACGATGAGCATACGCTCTGCATCAGATAAATAATATAAATAAATAAGAGAAAAAAAAWCAGAAAATAAATCATGACGTTTTCAGGTTTTCAGATTGACTGAGATCTGAAGTTTCTTTCTGGAAAGAAATGGGACTAAAGACACAATTCTTGTGTACCATTTTCGTTTCTTTCTTGAAATGAATGTCCCTAAATGTGTCAGCTCATGACACGGATGTATTTTACCTGCACGCAGACACCTTAGCCTGTGTGTAGCTGGAGCGCAGGCAGTCCTGTGCGGGAGGCAGCGCGTTCTTCTTGCAGGCTGCTTCCGAGCTCGACCAGGAAAGAACTGAGCTCTTTCAAATCTCAATTGACCTAGTCAGTGGGAAGTGAAGTCCCTTAATACATTAGAGTCCAGCTCATTCCTCACAAAGCTTTTCAGCTACAAAATCACCCAGAGTGAATTCTGGCATTTTTCCTGTCTATCCAAACTTGCACCGTTGTCATCAACATGACCATCCTTGGACAGGTCTGCAGGACATGTTACATGTACCGCCTAACCCCGCTCTTCAAAAGATTTAATCTGGCCCCATAACCTTTGCTTTCCCCTCTCCTGCCTTCCCATTGCAATGGAGGAAATAAATATTCACAAATTGTAAGTCCTAATAACCTGCTCTTTAGAAGAATCATATTACTCAGAGGTGACCTGTATACGTACTCATTAAAGTCAATAACTTTCATCATTTGTTTCCCTACTGTGGTTGGAAGAATTATGACTACTTTTAAACAATGTTTTACATGAATACTAAATGTTTCTCTTGGAGTTCCTTAATGTATCCCATTAATTACAGAGAGATTATGAATCTGTTTCATTCCTCATAAATACAGCTACTTCTTTCATGGGAGAAATCTGGCTTGCACTCAATATGAAGCACCCAGAGCCAGCCTCATGTGACACTGAAGTCACYACAACCTGTCTCTCAGCATCACAAGGTATTTATCTCAGCCTAAAAGAGGAAAGAAAAGCGCTTCGGTTGCAATATTGCCTCCAGTGCCGAAAAGATTTTTGAGGGACTCATTTGTTTTAAGAATGAATGTGAAACTCACTGTGAATGTTTCAACACACATTCAATTCACTGTGAATGTCAGACAACAGTGTGCTGAAAAAACAAAGCAGCTCATTTACTTTTTTTTTAACTTCATAAAGGAATAGTGATGTTTTCTTTTCCTCCCATTATTTATTGGCACTTAAAAATATTTTAAGCAAAAACAGTAACAGGCTGAAAGGCTCAACCGGACTATAAAGCTCAGGCTGAAAATTTGAATTCTGAAACTTTGCTAACAAGTTGCTCTGAATCTATTTTCCTGCAGCTGAATCTATGCTCTTGTCTGTTCTCATTTCCCAAAGGTAGTTACAGCATTGGCAATTTGAAGTATTTCATAAATAACTTGCTGGTATCCACTATGTTGCCTTATTTCCTCTCCCATAATTGAGTTGTGCCGATTTGACATTTTGATTCAGCACTGCCAAAAGAGCAGCCTCAATTTACTGAAATTTCKGTGGTTGATGCATTTAGGGAAAAATATTGATTCCATTTTGCAGGACATTCATTAAGGTAAAGGTACTTACATTTGTTTGCAGCCACAACGAGTCTTCCATCAGGAATGAGAAAAAAACTCTCATTCTCCTCAATACAGTAAGTAACTTTGGGCAGGAACAGTTCTGATTGGAGACCTGGTATCCATAGGCTATGAAAACAACTACGGATATTTGTCCTATCTAAGAATTATTTGCAAACTACTTGCAGAGCCATTTTGGTACTCTTGAGCATCCTCTCAATGATATTCTTTAGAATTAAAGAGCAGTTGGGAATCCAGACAGATCCAACTTGCCTGGTGCTGGTCGTTGYGCAGAACAGATTTTCCATCTTTTCCTTTCTAATTAGTCTTAGGATAATGTTTGCATTTCTGGTAAAACTTCATAAATACTACTCTTGCTACTGATTGCTTTGAAAAAGTTGAAAAATATGTATGTCTCTTTTCCAATTTAGGCTTCAATTTCTCAAATATCTCTCTTTCTGAAGACACAGCTTCCTTTGGGAACTGACTTTCTTAAAACATGTCCATTTCAGAGTTCTCTCATCCTATGCCTTTAATGCAATAAATATTAATGGATCTTTAGCCAATTATTCAATGTCTGTTACAATTTGAGGTCTATTTATACTGCTTCTTAAATGGCTAACAAGAAAGTACAGCAAGACACATCAACACCTAAGTCACCATTCTTTGATAACTTCTACATTCTTTGACAAAATATTAAATACCTTACTTCAAAATAAGACCAGCAGGATTCCAATAAGCTTCAGACTTGTAGACAAAAACTTTTATTTCATGTTCCTAGGAAGTGGCTGCTCTTTATGCCCTTTCTTCCTGCCTCACGCCTTTTATGACTTGAAGGACCGAACTATCTTGAGGACCTCTAGCCTTTGTTGTGTTATGAAAAAAGCAGACATTAATTTGGTTCAATACAACTACGACTTTTATTTGGTCTTTCTTCCATAATTGAGAACTCATAAAGGCCAAAGCTTTCAGGAATGGTATTTGAATAAGAAGATTAATTACAAAAGTCATTAAGGACTTGACTGATACTGTGAGACYATTGATTTGGTATTTTCTACTTAAACCCTAAGTCAGACTGAAGATGATAAGTAAATAGCTAGTCATTTATATGCAAATGCCTAGAGACTGATAGGGACAATACAGACAGGTCTGCCAAGGGAACTGTGAATATGAGGAGTAAGGCAGACAGCTTGCACTTGCTGCAAGGAAGGCCAGCTCTTGTAGATCTCTKCTTAGAGAGAACAAGCACTGCACAAAGCAGGTCCAAGGAGAAAAAGAAATATGTTAAAGTAAACCAAAGCTCAAATCCTAACAACTTTTGGGCAAACCTGCAGATTTCCCTGCACAGACACAGTGTCTTTGATCCCCGAGTTGCGGCTCTGCCAGGGAGATTCCAAAGAAGGATGGCGTGGTCCTGAGAGATCCTCGGAGGCTGCCGCCTGTGCCGCTCTGCTGACCTCTGTAACATCAAGAGACAACGGGGCCTTTCTATACCCCACAATCTGTGAGGCCTAYTGAGTATACAGYTATTTTTCTCCCATTTTTATTTTACCCTTATGATCAGCAAAATTATTCCACCTTGAAAAATGAAGGATAAAAGCCATTCATAGCAACTCTGCTAAGTTTTCCTTATTAGCTTCTTTACAGCAAATRGTAAGAGAACAGCCTTGAGTTTGCTTCACTATAATTACTTAAACAACTTAAGCTTAAAATACTCCCAAGGCCAAAATTAGGACTATACCCAACAAGAACATCAAGGCTTATTATGCCTGCTAAGCACAGAGAACCAGCCTTGTTATTACTGCACATTATGCTTGAAAGCTGTTATGGGCAACCTGCTGAATCCTCTCCTCAAACCAGCATGGGTTCTGTTTTGTGGCTTTGAAAAATTACAGCAGTGCTAGTTCAAGTTTATGTAAAGTTGAATCAACCAAAACCCTCAAGAAGCCTGTCCTAAAACTCTTTAAATGGTGGGTTATAATGAAGTACATGCTTCTAGATTGTGATTCTAAGGGCTCATTACTCAAAGGAATCTAATTAAAACCAGTTGGTAGAAATCATAAGCTTTTATATATAAAAGTATATAACTGAAAAATAYATAGCTGTTCCATCTGTATGTGAGGAAGAACTTCTTTCCTGTGAGGGTGCCAGAGCCCTGGCATGGGCTGCCCGGGGAGGCTGTGGAGTCTCCTTCTCTGGTGATCTTCCAAACCCACCTGCATGCACCCAGGTGTCCCATATTCTGGGTGTCCCTGGTGGAGCAGGGGGGCTGCACTAGATGATCTCTAGAGGTCCCTTCCAACCTTAACCATTCTGTAATTCTTATGATCCCTGACAGCCTCAGCAAGAGAAGTTATGATGCTGGAAGGCCAAGCATACAACCTGTTATATGCAAAGTTTTATTCTTCTAAAATTCAACAGGAACAATTTCAAGTGCAGTAARACACAGTGTATGCAGGAAGTTAAAGAACATATATCATGCTCTCAATTTCTTTTGAATGGGTTGGTATATTTTTTCCAATTGCAAAGCAAGAGTAGCTCAGATTGAAAACATGAGTTTAATTGCTACACTGGATTTTAAATTTCAAATGCTCTCACACACAACAGCCCTCCTAAAGAGGATGAAAAGACCTGATCTTAAAATCTGAAGTATACCTGTCAACAAAATTGGTCTAGCAAATGATGTTCAGGCTTCATCTGTAAGTGGGAGATATAAATTTCCCTAATCCTTTAACATAAACAGCATTGTTAAATATTTAAGAAGCTCTTTTGATCACAGATTTTAAAGATCTCTTACAAGATAAAAGGAATTACATTCATTAATGTTCATAACTTACAGGCTGAAACCTTAAAGCTTGAAACACTTGAAAGCTCCCGTATGACAGTTCAGGATTATGTTGGTTGCTCCCCTAAATTACTGGGAAATAAAAYAGGCCCTTAGAGCTCTTTGAGTACTTGTAGGAAGTTCAACACTTTCAAGCTCTAKTCTTTAAATTGGCACATTAACATTTGTTTGCTTTAAAAATTTTAAACATGTTTTGATATAGAACCCAAAAATAGCTAGGGATGTTTGTCTATTTCAATTCATTTCAGTGGTTTTGTTAACTTTTCATAGGAAACTAATCAAAATTTTACTACAAAACACCCACCTAGTTTTGACTAACACCTCACCTCTTTTCTTAGAAAAGTCTTCCATCAAAATGTTTTTAAGATGATACAAAGGGAAACTAAGAAAAAAGGTGGAGGAAAATGAAGCAAATAAAACACAAGCAAACGCCAAATTTTATTGAGGTACTACATTCACATATGTTTGTACACCAAACTATCACATTTGGCTAGATAAGAACATATTTATGATGCAAAGACACCACGTTAAAGCAGTACACAAGGAAAGCTTAAAACAAAGCCCAGCTAGAGCGGTGTACCAAATTCTGCTCTGCCTGACAACTGTTCTGTCTCCTGGAAATTGCAGTGGTAGGACAGATTGCATGAAAATGTCTAGCTGCCATAGCTGCTATGTGCAAATCAAAAGATACTACTTCCTAGTACAGTAACAATACACAAATACATATCCTTCAGGTTGCCTCTGGGTATCMGTGATGGCAGTAGCCCAGAAACTCGTGGGAGGGTGAGACAGTGAGACAGGTTGTCAGGMAGATGGTCACAGTCTATCCTTGTGGCTAAGGAACTGTCTCTGGAAGCCATTTGGCCCTGTTAGAAGGTTGGTTTGGCAGGGCCTTCTGAAAGATGCAATTCTGTATCTGGAAAATAGCAAACAGTTAAAAATTAGAACCAAGGGGGGGGAAATTGACTGATGCACAGTAGTTGGTAACTACCAGCAAATCCAGCACAAACCACACAGCTCTCAAAACATCTCATGGGGTTTATTTTTTCCAAGCCTCTCAACATATTCCTAACCTTTACAACATGAAGACTCACAATGCCAAAAGGGCAGCACTAGAGCTGTGAAGTACTTAAAGCTTCTTTTGAAGATGTGTGTGTCTGGCAGATCTCCTGCAGGTGTTTACAGACCTCCRTACAAGCAGAGATCTCACCCCATATGTGATAAAGGCTGGAGAGGACAACGGTGCTTGAGTAAAACAAAACAGGCTTAGCTGGCAAGGACAGCATCATTCATTTAGCATTTCTATGCAGAGACTCTTGAGACCCACACTGCTCATATCTACACTAAACTGTACACTTTTTTTGGTAGATATAGGCATAAATGTGTRCTTTTAATGCTGGAGGATAACAAAATATTTTGCAGACTACGTTGGAAAAGTTTCTATATAAATAAATTGTGTAATTGCTCATTGAAATGGGATTGCTTCTAGGAAGATGCCCACCAGCTGCCACAGCTACACTGTGAGGAAGAGAAGAAAACACTTTTTTTTCAGGGAAACTTGGTCTGCAGACATAATTTAACCCACAAATAGCAGAGTACATATTATCCCCAAGTACATATCATTTCTCTACTAGTACATAAGGAGCAAGCTACCCATAGTGACAGGGTAATCCTAAACCTATTTTAGACAGCAAAAGAAACAGGTTTTAACAACTGGTCTACCCTCAGCCGGTAGTTTTGTCTGAGGCTGGCACAGCTAGGTTCAGAAGCAGATGTCTGCCCAGCCTTGGACGGGCAGAATAATGGACACATACTGAGATTGTGCCAGAACATTTCAGCTAATTCAGCTTCTAGCAGCAGTTTTTAAGTGTGGGTAACTCTTGCAGCAAAGAGCATCCCAGCAAGACAAGGGTGCTGGCTCAATACTGGTTCATCAGGAAGAACGCTGTTTACCTGAGCCATCAGCATGGCTTTCTGCAGTTCACAGGTTTCCTTTTAAGGCACTGAGGATAGTCATACGTTCTTGCCTAACTTGAAACAAAATGCACACGACATATATAGGAATTTAGGTCTGTGCCCCCTTAGCATTGCCACCCCACATCCTGAATTCCCAATCAAATACCAGAACAAAAGGAAGCTTGGATGTTCACACTATGGCCGTGCTTTTCTCCAGACTGAGGGTTGGAGGCGCAAGTCCAACCTCTTCATCAAGATCCCTACTGAAAAAACAGGCAACTGCCTTGGTACCCATGTGAGTATTTCTGCTGCACTTATTGTTGAAAAAGTGTCTGCTACTGAATCTAGATCTATTTCAATGTGAAACTCAGCTCATTACTTCCTATCCTGTCTGCCACAGACACAAAGAACCACCGTCATCCTCTAGGTAACTTAACGGTCACTCATCTTTTCTGTGCTAGGCTTAAGACAGTTTAATCTTGTTCTGCCTTTCCAAAACCCTCATAATTCTCATTTTTTGTTTCTTTTCCAGTTTGTCAGCACCTGAATAACTTGACAGCAGCAGAGGCCTTGCCAGCATAACTGGGGCAAATGACTAACTCCCATCTTATAGACAGCCCTCCCCTGCAGAATACCAGAATGGAAGCAAGTCCCAGCATATCAATACTCTACAATCTCCCAATGCTTTTTTCCTGTAAAAACACATTACTTATTCAGCTATTCTCCCTCAGGTATATTTGAGGATTTGATTTTTCCCTTTCAAGTGCAGTACTTTCCTTTTATCTGTATTGAATTTCACCTTTCTGATTTCAGACTATTTCTCCAGGGCACTAAAATAATTCTGAAAGGGAGTTTTATCCCTCCCAAAGTCTTGCAATGTCATCCATAAATTTGGTGCAACTCTTCATTCCTTCAGCTGAGCAGTTAATATTCAAGTGGGATAGATCACTGAAACACCTTTCCCTCCAAAAACATTTGAGTCACCAGAAATCTTTCACCAAATTTTCAAGCAATATATTTTGATAATCATAGTCACTTGGTCCTGACAAGTCAATTACCTTATCATAAAAACAAATTAGAAAAAGAAATTAGGATGTTTTATCATAACTGGTTTTAGGAAAGCTGTGTCAGGTAAAGTTTGATAGTTTAATAACTCAGCTATCATCATTGCACATCTGAAGCAATGTCTGACTCTTTCCCTTTCTAGAGCTAAGAGCTGAGCTGGTCCTTCTGCAGTCCCATCCCTCACTGAACCCTGCAAATTCAGATGCTAACTTGGATGGCRGGGACAGGAAAGAGGCTGCTGGGGGTTGGTGTCACATCTTCAGGTAGCACAGCTAAGAAAGAGCACACAAACAAGCCCAAAGTATATAGTGAATTAAGTCAGTAGTGAGGGTGTAMGGGTCCTGTTGCTAATTAACAAACTGAATTTGCAGGGGAAATATGCAAGTTAAATCATCTGCTGCAGGTGACTCTCTCACAGCAGTTGAAGGCAGCCACTGATGGAATCTGTACCAGCCTCTCCCTGTGCTATGAAGATCCCTACAACAGGAGGGCACAAGAAGTCTCCAGCAAACAAGACAACATGAAAAGTAGAGGTAAAAAGACACCTGGAATTTCCAGCAATGCTTAAATTGAATTATCTGTCAAAGCTCAGAAAAGATCCTGGGAAACTGAAAAGACAAGGAAGTTCCTTGCTGCCTCCCTCCAGATCTGGGAGCAACAAGGCTCATACACCACAAGCACACTCCTTTTCTTCACCCAAGAACTCTTGCAAGCAGTGCAAGTCTTTCTGATATTGGCCAGCCTCAATTTGCCAACAAATGAGAATCAGTCAATTCATCCACGAGAGAGCTGCTGAGCTTCCTGATCTTCTTGTGACATGGATCTATATTCAAACCTTACAAAGATGTCCTTTGAGGAAGGCCTTTGGATTTTCTTCTCTATTTGGTTCTTTTTTCATATAAGTAGCAGCATTTGGCAGGCTACACATCCTCAAAGCATAATGCAAGGCAGGCAACCAGGAAGCTGAGATATAAGGAAATAAGAGTCTCATGGCTTCATAGAAAGCAATGTCCCATTTACAGACCTGAACGAAGGACCCAATGCCTAGCACTTGCCTCTGATGACGATCCTTCACTGTAGGAGCCTTTTTTTAAATGGCATTCATCTCCCACATGCCATTTCATTTCCAACAGCAGGAAAGAAAAGGATGCATGTATTGGGGACATTTTACTATACAAAATGTTTTCATGACAATGAACAAAAGCAATCTGTGTAGCTAACAAAGGGGAGCTCTGCAAATTGCATTTAAGAGGCAGAAGGGCAGTTTTTAGGGTGGAGGGGAAGTACACACAGCAACCTACTCACACATTCACTTTTCTGCCATCTAAGAACAACTTCTGAGTAAACAGCCCCGCTTTCCTTTCTGTGACAGACATTGCTGATCTATGGCTATTCTCACATTCTCATTTGTGTTTAGCCATGAGCTTTCACCCYCTACAGTAAGAAAAATGAATGTTTCATGTCATCTGAAGTCTTCTGCATTATTCATAAATTCCTCTCAAGGTTGAGGCACAATTCATCTGTATTGGAGTACATTTTAAATACTTTTTGCATGATCCGTGCCATGGGCAGCTTGACCTTTAAATACAATTTCCACATAAAATCAAGTCAGCAGGCAAACCTTCATTCATTGTGACATATCCCTCTATTTCTCTCAGTAGTAGCAGGCAGCATCTCCAAGAAGCCAAATGGTGCTGAACGGTGCACTAGACACCCTTTTTGCACAGAAAACTTTCTACCAGTTTAATCACTAAATCTGTCTTTTGAGTAAGTTACAGTGGCTGCCTCCTTAGTGTATCCTGGATAGCATCAAGGGAAAGTAATCTTCCTCAGCATATCACTGTGGAAGARTATCCATGAGCAGGTGAATCAGGCAGAGTTCCTAGGTTTAGGAGTGTGCAAAAAAAMCGAAAAGCCAATCACCCACTTTTCAGAAAGCTAAAAATCTAAAGAATCTCAGCTTTTTGAAAAATGCCTCTACCACCACATAGGAAAGAGAGGAGAAGGTAAAGGAATGCAAAAGAACAAGATGAAGTGTTCTCACAGTAACTAACTACAGCATTGGTAGAATCCATCCAGTGCATCTACTTTAACATATAGAATTCCCTCTAGTCTCACTACCTGAAATACAAAAACATTTCAGCAAAACAGTTTTTCTCCTTTTAGTTGCAAGTAGAAATCCATAAATTCCTCCCACTGCACCAGAGACAGCCAGCTACAGGAATCTTTCTCCACATCCTATAGAAAAAAGGGACAGAAGTACAAATCACTTCCATTTGTTTTCCCCCCGCRTCTGCCTTAAAGCTCTGCTTACTCTCAGCCTGGGATGCTTCCATCAATGTCTGTCTCCATCTCTCCTCACAGGCTCCTCCTCTGCTTTCCCAGACCAACCACATTCCCTGCTCCATTTCCTCACCCTGGAGAAGTTCCTCCATTCCCCATAGTCTCTGTTTTCCCACTCTACTGCTTTGAGTACATTTAACCTCATCCACATATTCCCAGGCACATCCATCTCCTTGGATCAGCTGCAGCTTCTCCTTCATGTGCTGCCTCCAAACCTCTCCTTCCTGCATCTGCTAGTCCAAGTCTCATTAGTCTCCTCACAACCAGCATCTTGTGCTCAG
This sequence comes from Nothoprocta perdicaria, assembly GCF_003342845.1. NCBI lineage: Eukaryota > Metazoa > Chordata > Aves > Tinamiformes > Tinamidae > Nothoprocta > Nothoprocta perdicaria. Next base: position 17,480,919 of record NW_020454092.1, on the reverse strand, counting down.
TTCCCCTGTCTTTCCCATTAGCCTCAGGTTCAACACTTTTGACCTTGTTTTCCTCTATTTGGACCAATGGGAAAACAGGGAGAACAAAAAAATAAGCATAGCCAAGCAAGCTCTTTACATCCCAGGAAGTGTGTGGGATTGTTCCTCACATAAAATATGGATGAAAAGTGAATGTTTCTAAGATTTTCATAGAACAAACCAAAAGAAATTGGCCCTAGGCATTTACTTCTGAAATGCTCTGAACACTGATGTGAAAAATGCATTTTGTTTTCAAAAATCAGAATGGAATTGCTATTTTGGCATTTCAAATAAACAAACTGTACAAAAGCACTAGAACCAAGCTAAAACCTTAGTTAAAACCTACTCCTCTTTGAGCTTCTTCCATTGTGATTAAAAAACTAACTCTAAGCCAGCGTAGGGCACCTGCAGGTACCTTCCCAATAGATTTTGACTGTTTTGAAAATTGCAGAAAACCAACATTACCAGAAGTTTGGAAAATTCAACTGCTAAGGAATCCAAGCTGAACACAAAATTTCACCTGTTCTAGCGATGTAACTTTGAGTTAATGCTGTCCTTGCACTAATTGTGAATTTCCAACTATGAACTGCAAAATTGCTGCATCTCCTAAAGATACATTCTGGGTTCTTTAAATACAGGCAAGTGGCTATATACATATATTTATATTACATATATAAATAAGTTGCATCCATTTGGCCTTTGTTTTTTAAAAACAGATATCCACATCTGAGGCAAATACAGAAAAAACCACACCAACCATGGAAAAGCTGAGGCCAACTGCARAATGACTGTATAATGGCAACTGATGACCAAGGAGATTAGTTATCCACATGTGTTCCAAAACAAAGCACAGTGCCTCAGAATTCAGATGGCTGCTATCTGGTTTCAGAACTAAATAAGCCAGGTTATTCTACCAAATCAATAAAAAGTAAGATTTGGGGACTTTTTCCATCAACATATCTGAATGGTTGGTGCATTTGATGAATGCCCCATGAGGAAACTTTAGTTAAGAAAGGAAATATAGACAGGAAGGTCATCTGACTGTTTTGCAATCTGAGCTTTTCTTTATTATGAACTTCTACATACTGAGGTATCACTATCTTCTACATACTGAGATACCACTATATCTTCTTAGAAGAACAAGGAGTCAGCCTCTTCAATTAAAACATTAATTTCCCCAGTATTCAAATAATTTACAAGGTTACAATATTCTTCACACTCCATCCCAGAAGTCCCTGCTGTCTGACTCCAAATACCTTACAGAGGCCTCCCTGACACTAAGTTTTAAAGGAAAATGTTGGCTCCCATCATAATACAGGGATATCATATCCTCACTTTAAAACAAAATAAGACATCCTGCCCCAAAAGGTCGGTTCACACTAACACTGGAAGGAACACAAGAGGATCCCAGAGCAAGTTTGTTTTACAAATTGCAAACAAGGATGAAAAGGAYGGAGAAGCCCCAGCTACCTTTTCATCTCTGATGGCAACAGCCAGTCTAGAGGGGGTGCATGGAGGGCTGGTCCCCTCCCAGCAGGGCAACACACATCTGCTCCCAGCACTGAGGAGCAGACACCACCCCACAAATTCCTGTCTACCTTGCTGGCCCCATTCCTGCCAATTACACAGCTTTTACTACCCAAGAATCTCTCATTTCCTTAGCAGTTCCATCCCTGTTCACTTAGCTCTTAAGAAACACTTGGGATTTAAGGGACACCCTCATTCCCTGCATTTTGAAGGGAAAAACTTTATGCACAAAAAGTTCAGGGCCAGTGAAAATACAAAGCTAAGACCAAATWCCCTTTGATCTTGTGAATATTCATGACCTTTGCATTCTCTGGCCAGGGATTTGTTCTGGACCTTTGCTCATCATGGATAAAGACTTTTACAGCAATTGATTCCTAGCCTGATGGGAAGAACAGAAGCACCAATTATGAGTTCAACAAAAAATCCTTTCTCTCAGAATTTACTGTATTTGTATATAATTAAAAAGCAAACTCAGTATTTTAAGAAACACACAYTGAGTATTCAAGCCCAGTCTCTAAAAACATGATTCAATTCTCTGTAGCACAGAATTCCTGTATGTCTTAAGCTAGTCTGTTGGAGCTGTATTTTTAGAGGTATCATATGCAGTAGGATAAGTGTTCACTCTTTTCAAGATTGATGAACATTAATGTCTAAGCTGACACATGAATGATTAAAAAGACAACTCTCTGCTTCCCTCTAGTTCTGTCTCCTAATAAAATGGGGGTAATAAYGTCTTCCTATTTGAGGTAATTTGAGGAAAAACTGTAAGCACTTAGTGCTAGCATACAGCAGGCTGCTAACCCACAGGCCAGATGCCACATGAACATCACATGCAGACAGATTGCAAGCAAGAAGCTATATATAAAGATCTCAGTTTTTGACTATAAAAAGAGGAGACTTCATAGAAACATGCAAGTAGAGTATGGTGTTCCTTTCTATCAAGAAATACTAGATTGAACACATCTCAAGAAACTGTAAACTCCTCGAGCACTTGCTATATGTACACACCCTGATAATACAAATTGTTACTCTTCAATTTGTATCAACGTGATTGCACTAACATTCAAGTAGTTAYTCCTGGTCTATACCAATGTAGGGGAGTACAGAATGAGCTAATTTTTCTGARATTCRGTTCTCAGAATAAAATGCTCTTTTTCTCCAAGGTTAACATTCTCAGATAACTCAGGTGACTTCATATGCAGTATCTGTATCCAGGCTATTAAAGACCACTCCTCAAGACTAAACAGAAGTAAATTCCAGCTGATCTGCTGCTTGCAGAATTGCCAAATCTGAAACTTTTAAGTTGTAAATCCAGTTTGTTACATCTGCAACTGATCTTTGAATTATTAGAGTAAAAATTAATCAATTCTACAATCCTATTTTTAGGAGATCTTGAAGGAGCGCACAGAACAGCAACGAACTTCACTGCCATTACAAGAGGGAGGAAAGGCAGACAATAATCAATGTTATGCTTAATGAAATACAAGCCTCCAACCGAGCCAATATATTTTGGTGAAATGGAATATAATAAGCATATTGCTTTCCTAAATGAATGCCCTCTGAATAATACTGGGGTACTGACGCTAAACACCACTGTGTGACACAGCTATCTTAAAAAGGCAAGACTAAACTAGTTCAGAAAAAGCAGCACTGAGCTAAGTTCACAGTTAAAATTCAGTCCTGAGACCTAAAATTTTCTGAAGTTTCTAAAAATGAATTTTTAAAGTACATTTTATTATCTATACGTGATTACTTGGAGATCTCAGAACTAAAACAGGAGAGATGCTGCTTTTGTTGTTTCTCTGGCCGAGAGCAGCTAACCAGCCATCTCATAAGAGATTCAACTCTCATGTAGCTTCCAGGCTAAAGAAACCCAAAGGTGATGAAGATAAGCATTCAGGCTTGTCAATGAAATCCTTCAACCTTTTCAAACTCCCCTCAACCTTGACACAGGAATGGGCTTTCAATTTCTGGCAGCCCACCTCATCAACTACTAAAGCTACCAGAATTTAAATAGGAAAGAATGTCATTCAGAGTAGCCAAAGCAGAATAATAAAAATGAAAAAACATGGAACAAGTGAAAAGTGAGAGCAGTGTTYAACTGCAAATCAATGCAGCTTTAATAAATCCACAAAACTGAAACAAAAACATGGAAGACAGTTAAAGACAAAGCAGAGATCTCTCAGTTCCCAGAAATCCTAACATCTGGAGCTRTAAGAGAGAAGATGATGGTAGTTCCTGCATGGGGGAGCTTGGAAGGCAGTTCACCTCAGGACAGGAAGAGGGGAAGGATCTGGGATCTGCAATGCCACAGCAGGATGCTCCAGGCTACAGGGAACCACAGCAGGTGCTGGGTGGCAGTGGTACAACAGCATCTGCCTCCTTTCCAGTCTCCATATGCCAAATATTGCTGGCATCTCATACTRCACATGAGAAAAACAGCACTGCTGCACTGGCAATGGCATAAATGCTGATGCCACTGCAGAACCATCCGAGGGACAAAGTCAACAGCAACCTTTTCAAAAGCATAACAGCAAYTTCTGATTGAATGCAACTCCCTTGTAAAAGTTCACAAGCACTCTGCCAGCCCTGGGGATTTCATGTCATTCTGGGTAGCAGGTCTTATTTCCGCTGTCTCCATCTCCAGGACAAGTGTCAATTTTTCAATTTGCAGATTAGTAGCAGTTTGCTGAATGTGTGACTCTCACTTTGGCAATATGCTCGGCTTACGTAGTTCCAAGGAAGGCTCTGCATTTCCTAACTACCCCATAACCTGCATTTTCTGGAGAATAAAAACAGAYCAAGGAGTTCATACTGAACTCAGTATGAAGCAGACTGAGTTTTAGACATCCATGAGTGGTCTTACTGTTACGTAATAGGCTACGACTACAGTCATATGCAAGAATGAAAGCACTGTAAAAATAGTATCAAATCAAATGTAAAAATGGTATCAGAGTCAATGACAACTAACATCCATGTTTCTTYGGCTCTCTGACAGGCAGTTATGTTCAGTATGTTAATTTTTGACCACTATTCAGCAGGGTGATCTTTGCAGGGTTATATACTGGCTAATGTGCATATATGTTTTAGTTTTCTCAATAATCTTAGTCACCTGTATTGGGGCTTTTATATTTATCAAAAAGGCATTCCTGAGAACAAGTGGTGAGACCTGAGATTTTTAGTTGTAAGTCGAAGCTGCAAATACTGCCCATGGCATCAGGAAATAGTCACAGGTTCTTYCCCTTGCCAGGGGGCTACCAGTGGGCATGTGCCTTGCTCCTGCAGGTGCCCACTGAGCTCTCACGCTGCTAGCACTGGAGGCTGAAATACAGTCCGGGTACAACAGTATAGATCACTGGGACTGAAGTAAAGAGCCTTTGATCTCACGGAAATGCATTTGAAACCTCAAGATTCTTATTCCTAGAGTGAAATTCTTGCTATACACTTACTTACTTGAACAAGAAATCTGGAGCAAGTAATTCCATAAGTTTCTTCTTGATAATGGGATTTGTTTCTGTTGCATCCTCACTTGTATTGCAAAATTTTACACTTCCTACAACTAAACAGAAAGTACTAAGCTGTAACTCTTATTTCATCTGAGTTTGGTACCTGTCTCAGTCATAAGGTGAGACAACATAACAGTTTGACTACACCTTGATGCCTCCCATCAGAAAAAAAGTCTGCTGTATTTCTTTGCATGGACTTATAGACAGAATAAGGCTTTTCCTCTGCAGGGGATAACATATGTCAATAACAACTGGTCTTACCTGCCATCTGTAAGCTCAAACCAGCATCCAGTTTACTGCGTGGCTTTGTACTGATAAACAAGTAACAGAGAACACACACAGTGATGATAAAAGCAAACAGGACCACTGCTGCTATCGACAGGCCCACAAGAGCTCCAACACTGAGAAGAGAGAAAACAAAGAAATTAAGTGTGCAAATAGTCCAAATACACCCATTTAAACAGTGGTCAGCATGATGTCTGCAAGTTACTTGTATTCAGGCAGGGAAATGATCGCCTGTTCTTACCATACACTTAAGTTTAGAGCTCAACACCTTAATTTCATAAATTGTTATTATTTCATCACCCTCACAAGGGCAACATTCATAGTGACTTTTCATGTTACCTCTGCATATTACTCCTGAATCTCATTTAAGCCATATGGATGAAAATCAGAAATAACTTCCTAAGTAACTGGCATCAGCRAGATCAGCAAGTTGTGCATATTCACCAAGAGACCACAGAAAAATTAAAGAAGGTACAATGTGAGAAAATGCCAACTCCTATTTTTTCTTTCTAAATTTTTCTAATTTTTTGTGACTCCTTAATGGATTTTGAGCAATTTAAAAAATTTATAGTTTTAAATATCACATGAGGACACAGAGCAGAATTCCAAAGGTCCAGACAGTAGCCACTGAAACCACCATTTTGATCTGAAATGCCCTTTAACTGCACRAAAACAGCCTATTAGAGCACTTGTCAGCTGTCAGACATGTCTATTAGAGATCTGCTTGTCAAATATTCCCCTCCAAGGCTGAAATACATGTAAAAAGAGGAATAAGTGATAACCATATTCTTCAAATCTGTTAGCAGTTCTTGCAAAGCTGCAYGGAATATTGCAAACACTGTTTATGCCTCTGCATCAATGAAATAAACCTTGCATCCAGACTAGGAAAGCTCTTCGTGAGCCTTGTCAAGGTACAACYAAAACTAAAGATGAATTAATTCACACACAGCTTCAAAGGCAGAGGAATGCATAACCAGGATTCAGAATGTATAGCAGTGCATGTAGATTTTATCAGGACATTACCTTTGCAAGATGGAAGCCTCTTTGYATTGCTTCCACTGTCTGACAGTAAGACATTACAGAGTACATACAGGAATCTTCAGTAGCTCCCTTATTCCCCATCTTTCTTTCCAAGTCTTTTCCTATCACAAAATTCTCCTGATGAAACAAAGGACTCAGCAAAACAGTCCAGCTCTCCTCTCTTGGACCATTTGATGCAGGCAGCTGTTTGGCCCCTATTCAACAAAAAGCCAAAAGCACTGCCTTTTGGGGAAATTAAATCATGGCTTTTTGATCACAGATGAAGAATGTCTGAGGTTTGAGGGTCCTTCTATTACTGCTGGGAAATATTTGCAATTTTGACAAAGGAAAAAAGGACAGGAGAGGTAAATGTCTTGGTGGGATGGTGAGACTAAGAACTTATAAAATTCTACAAACTCAGGCCTCTGCTGATGTAAATGCCCTTACACAGCCCTGCTATCAGTGACAAGTCACTTCCACCATGGCCCTTCAGGGCAAGAGGAAAGAGTTGTGCCCCAGGATACAGGTTTTCATGAATTTTACACACAAGTTCCAAGCTACTACAAAGCCTCTTTACAAGATCCTGAAACACAAGCAGGCAGACACGCTCACAGAAAACTCTTGAGATTAGCAGGATGAGGGAGAAAATAGCAGAAATGAATATGACCTTTAGATGCAGTTCTCATGAGTTACCTGTGAGGTCCACTAACAAAATCTGTGTAACCTTTAGCTCCATATATGTCATCAACAAAATTACAGGTTTGGAAAGAAATTTTGTCTTTATGATTTTTGATGGTTTTTGTCATGTGAACTACAGAATCTCATTTCTGTGTACATGCACATACTAAGTATATAAATATATATCTGGTATGTGCATGTAGGCAAAAAAATTACTGCTTGCCTACTGTTTGAGCCATTCTACTTAATACTGGATTTCAATATGTCCTTACAACCACAGACATCACCTGGGTTCTGCTCTCATTTCTGCTCAAAACATCCATAAATCAAATGGAGAAAGTGGAAGAAACACACTGGGGGGGAGTGAGGAGAGCACCCACCAAACAAAACCATCCCCTCAGCTGAGCCTATTCCAGGAAGTAATACAATCAGGGGCTCTTCAGAAACAAGTATTTTTTGCCTTTTTCCTGTCAGTAGTAGCCCTATTTAATTATTTTTTAGATAACAGTCAGCAGTGCAGGACAAAAGAGGTTGTTCACACCTAGATTCTACCCAAATGTTAAGCAGAGCCAGCTGTTCTGCAGCTGAATAAACCAGGTACATATTAATTACTATAACAGTTTCTTTTCAGTTACCTATTTTCCACAGTTGCAGCACTACCATTAAAATGTAGAAAATAGCATTAAACAATACAGTTGTGTGGGGCAACACAATAAACTGGCAATATCATATAACTCATGTAAGGTGCTTTGTACATTAGAAGTAAAAAAAACAATTCCTAGAGAATATTGCAGTATTTCTTACCATAGTTAAGAGACTTAACACATATAGGTTACTTGACAATAAAGTTTGCCAGATTTCCTACTTATTTTTTTTTGATGAATAGAGATGATGAATAGAGAATAGTGATGAATCCACAATACTCATGTAAATATGTGGCTGTACAATTTCCTAATGCCTCATCACCTATAGTTTTAAAACAATCTTTTCCAGAAAACTTCTAGCATTCCAAAGTATGGAAAAGACTTTGACAGATACATGAAATCACAAATACAGAAAGCTTGCAACCAGAAATTAGGAAAAAAATTTTACTTAAAACAGCTAATATTAAAGACCTGAAAATCCCATTGTGAGTAATTAAAAGTAATTCTGAATACAAAACAGAGGGGGAAAATATCAAATTCTAACACAAGTTGTGTCCTTCAACTTTTTAACTATCATAAAACAGCTTCTAATGCACAACATCCAGAAAATTAGCCCATCCATTCTAACGATGGCAAGGAAAATTAAACATTAGCTGRGCAGATGCAATTTTCCTACTCACAAGTTCAGAGGAAGTTTATAACTCATCTAGATTTGGAGTGACCCAAATACATAGATCCAAATATTCCTAATATGATATTTGGGTCACCATGGCTATACTGACATTACTTTACACTATTTMATGAATAAAAATTATTACTTGGCTTGTATGCAAATTTTAATCAAATTTATAACATTACGTGAAACTAAGGGTATTGTTATGGAATGGGTATTATAGTTCTATTTGATACAGAAAGTAAATAAATTATAAAACTGACAAAATAAAGCTTAAATGGACAATGATAAACCAAGTAATTCTAAAATATTTTAAAATTATAACAAAGGTGTTGACTGAACCTAATATTACACCTCAGTACAAGCACATGTACAAGCTCAGGCCATCTCTCCCCTTCCACTGAGTTGTTGAGGTAAAGGAGATGTTAAGATTTGCTGTCTACTATATTACAGTATATTGATACATGGTATGTACATGCACAACAAACATCTTCGAAGGGTAAGCTGTTCAATATTTTGATTACTACCGTTTTGTGGCCACCTCTGAAGCTGTCCTACCTTTTGGTGAACTTCACACACACCAGCCTTTTTACTATTTCCCTTTACCTCCCTGTTCATGAGCTCCCGTGAGAGATGGAAAAACATATCCCCAACTCCCCTTTCCTAAGAAAGGCATAAAAGGAGCCTGAAGCACTCAAAAAAGACAACAGTGTTTGATTTTAAATTCCAAAGGCTGAATGCAAAACTCCCAATATTTTGTTTTTCTTTAATGAAAAGCATCAAATGTGTCAGCACTGCTCGAAGGTCAAACACTTTTGACTGTCCAGTAGCTCCCAGTGTGGCAAACATCAAGAGGCCCTTCCAGAAGGCTGCAGTTTTTGTAGGAGTGGAAGGCAAAAAAATGTTTTTGTAAAGGGATGAATATAGTATGTATTTTTAAATACATATTATAGGCAGTAGTTATTTGGCAAAAAAAAGTATATCATAGACCTACAAGAAACAAATGCTACAGGTAGCCTAGGCTGATGGTTTTGTTGTGAATTATTTCTACCAGAACTAGCTGAATAGCCCTACAATGCATCTCACAGCAAGAAATACAAGGCAGAACAATGCAGCAGCTGTCTAAAACTGTAATTTGTGTCACCAAAAAGGAGGAAGCTACATAGTCTAAAGTACCAATTACTGAATCTCTAAGTTCTGTGTTGTTCTATATAAACACTCAAGAATTAGTTCCAGTGAATTTATTTTTCTACTTGCAATGTTCCTCTGCATTATCTGGACAAAAAATACATTCTGTTTATTTATAACTATACATCTCTTTTGTGCATATCTGCATCTGACTGTCAGTATTTGCATAGAAAACAATTATTTATAAATTTATTTCTTGTTTGTCCATGTGTGCTTGTTTTCAAATTCAGGGGGGAGGCCAAGCAGATGGAGAAAGGCAAGTTCCAAGCTCCGAAGGGTAGTCCACAACTCCCCTATCTCCCTTCCATTCCTCAGTAGATTTGGCCTCTGGATTTATCCTGGATGGGCTTGACAAATTTCTGAAAAGTTAAAACTTAAAAAATGCTCCCTCAGAAGCAAATAATACACTCTTGAAAGCTTATTTTAACATGAGTTTGGTCTGAAACAAGGACAATGATTGAGAGATGAGTCCAATGAGAAAATATTTTCTTCAAACTTTTGTTGGAACTATCACATGCAACAAAGTTTTTGAATTGTTGCAATACCTTAACATTTCCAGTGTATTAACTAAAAATCGCCATTTAATTTATTCCTGGAAAATACTTCTGAAAACAGATTTTAGTTGTAAATACTCATTGATTTTGCTAATTTTTTTCCTTGTGATATAGATTGTATGGCACATTTTAGAATAACCAAGAAACTCACAGCAACTATAGTTTCCCTAAATCTTTTTAGCAGCTCCAGGCCACCACACAGAAAAGAGAACAAAGCCTGAAGCTTCAAAGTTTTAGCTGAAATTTCTGACCCTGAAAGAGGCTTAGCAGTCATACTTCTCAGATCCTAGGAAATCTTTGCAGAAGTTCCTTCAGACAGGTGCTTCATTAAAATTTCTCAAAGGATTCTCAAAGATCTTGGAGATACTTTCTGAAAAGGTTCAGCTTTAGAGTCTTCACTGCAACATCTCATCCGAATGAGACACCAAATTTTCTAATCTCAATCTTTCCAGTTATTCCATTCTGAGAGTTTTCTGTGATGAAAACAGGCAGACCGTAAAAAACAAACATCAGCAACAACAAAAAAAAATCACCGCCCTACAATACAGAATTCAATCAGCACAGCTATTTGATGAGAAAAGTGCAGAAAGGATGCTTGAGGTTGCTAAACACACAACAGAGAACGAACTCTGTGTGCATTTTTCATAGCTGAAGATGCTAAGAAGATCTCCACATTCAGTCCACTCTGGGTGTCACGCAAACTTATTTTTAAGCAATAATTTAATACATTTTAGACCAGACAGAAAAGCCAGCTGTTGACCCCCAATACTGGGGAGCACCTCCTGACCTCACCTGGGATATGGACTCACTGCAGACTTGCCTGGGGAGRGGGATCAGCGGGCTGTGTCTGACCCTGTTTACAGTCTCCAGACCTCAGCTTGCTCACTCCACTTCCAAAACTGCCCATGAACCTACCCCAGCAGGACCTGCCTGGCAATCACGGGGGATGTGATATTGCTATAGGGAGAAAATACTGCCTTGCTAAGTGCTCAGAGTCTATGGAGCATCAATAAGCACACAGCTACAGAAATCCAGCAGATTGGTTTTCACTAATGTTATTAAAAAAACCATTGAGATAAGATTGAAGAAAAGGTTCTGTTACAGATTCAAAGCAGCTTAAAAGGTAAGGAGCAAAGCACAAGATTAAAGCCTGGTCCCTTTCCTATTTGGAGGAGAGTCCCTCAACAGTGCTGGGGYTGCTTTAATTCAGCACCTTCATTGGCAACCTGGAGCAAAAAATGAACAGACACATCTGGTTTTCTGATCATCCTGAGCTCTTAACATGGCCAAATGCTGATGATACTAGAAGACTACTAGGAAAATAAATTAATGGGTAAAAGATTAAGGCAGATGACCCTCATTGGGGAAGAACATAATGAGTTTGGATAACACAGCTGAAACCCAGCCTGTGTGGCAGTGATTTGGAAGCCAAAAATGGGAACTTGGGCACGAAGTTCTAGAGACACAGGCGAGTTTCTCTGAAGCCGCAGGCTCGCGGGGCTGAGGCGAGCAGAGAGGCGCCGAGGACGAGCACGAAGGCCGTGCTTCGACACCTTTAAGCCTCTCTGCACGGAGAACACCGAGCTGAGCGGCGGTACCTGCCGCCCACCAGCAGCCCCTCCGGGAGCTCTATCCCAAACGGGCACGGAGGAAGCGCTGGGRCTCAGCGGGACAGTCGCGCCGCCGGGCGCTCGCCCCAGCGCGGCTCCCCGCACGCGGGGACGGCTCACGCAGAGCGGCGGGAGTTGATCCGCAGAACCCCCTCCCGGCACCGAGAGCAGCCCCCCCAGCTGCCCCGAGCCCTTCCCCAGCCCCAGCCCGCCCGGCCGCCTCGAAAGAGGCGCGGGCAGTTTCGGGGGGCGCATGGGGCTCCCCCGGCCGCCATGCGGGGCGGCAGCCGCAGTGCCACAGCGGGCGCCTCCCCGCCCTACCTGAGCCACCACATGTAGCCGTGYTCGTAGGGGAAGAAGCTGTGCGGGTCATCGCAGCAGTACTTGACGTCCTGGAAGCCGCAGCARTAGACGGCGCGCGCGTCGCCGCCCGCCCGCGGGCAGCTGAAGCCGCTCACCGGCACCTTGTCGGCGCTGAGGTAGCTGCTGCACTCGGCGCTCATGGTGTCCCGCCCGCCGCCTCGGCGCACCCGGCCGGGCGGCAGGCGAGACGAGGCGCGGCGCGGGCAGAACCGCCGCCTCCTTCTCCTCCTCTTCCCCGTCCCTCCTCCCGCCGGGGCCGCCGCCGCCGCTCGCCCCCTGAGGGGAGGCGGCCGCCATCACCGCGCCCTGGGCGGGAACAGGGCGGCGCCGCGTGCTGCCTTGGGGAGGGGGCCGCTTCGGGCCGACCGGTTTTATAGGGCACGGCTGCTGCTTGTTAACCTTTTTAAGCACCTGAGGCAGCTTTCCCTAGGTTAGCTTTCAYTATCCAGCAGCTGGGCCTGCTGGGAAGGGAGAGGTGATAAGGGTTCCAGGAAACTCTCCGAAATCCACTGGATCAGAGTGGGTAGGTACTGCTGGGCCCAAGGCTTGCTGACTTGTCTGGTAGAGAAGAGTCTGGATTCATCACACAAAAAGCTCTTTAAGGGCTTGGGTTGCCAGGGAGGAAGGAGAGTTGTGCTAGAAGAGCTTGAATTGTACTTTTAATAACTTCATCCTTCAGGTAGTATGTTGCCTTTGAACTTGAGGGCTTATGTTGAGGTGGAGTCTGGGCAAGGGACAGTTTGGTGTCTCTTAGACAGCCCTTGAGGCACCGGGAGCCACAGGTGGCCCATGGCTCAACAGGGACTTGTCCTTTGTCCCTGAGCATGGCCAAGGAGTGGTGGCCGCCAGCACCCTATGTCAAGCTGAGATGTTGAGTCAGGTCTGCAGTGCCTTTTAATGTGTGTTAAAAGGTATAAATGTTCTTTACCTGGTTGATTTTGCAAGTTCAGTCCTGACTTGGCAGCAGGTGAAACCAGAGCTTCTCAGTCTGAGTGTAGCTGTTGAGTTATGGGTTTGCCTTCCTAATATTTACATAGGTGAATCCTCAGGGAAGATTTAACTTACTCAGCCTTTGGGTGCCCTGAGCTGGGGGGTTTTGAGAATTTGACTTTTAAGGACCTCGGGGAAAAAAATTGCTGAGCAACTGGTGTTGCATGGCAGAGGATGAATGACATGGATGTGGCTGGAGTAAAGACTCCAGAAAAGGGGAGAGCAGGAGGAACTGGTGAATATTGGACATAGGGAAAGAGTAAGGCCAGGTTSCCATAAGATTTTACAATAATGGTGATTTTATTGCCTTTCATTGCCTTGAAAAATGTGTTCAAATCACATTTTGTTAGCTTGGTCAGCTTTTATGTTTGAATTGAGGATTAACTTATTCTGGCTTTATACAAGAAAATCATCTACCAAAGACCAGAACACCACGTTTTTACTTCAGTCAGGAGTGTCTCCATGTGTTATGATTTAAACATGAGTCTCAACAATGCTTCTGGCCTTTCTTAGAGATCAGTCTCCTGGTGACTTGATTCAGAGAGCATTTCATTTTAATATGGTAGCTTAGTCTTTCAAAGAAATGGGCCTGTGTTCCTGTGATTAAGGCTCCAGTTAGGGAAAGATGGGTGGCTGTCTTTTAAAAAAGAAGACATTCATTTGTTGTACAGATACAGTACCACATTGGTGTATCAGTCAGCAAATCAATGTGTRACACCATCTGGCTTCAAGTGTGGAAGTTTGGCATTAAAAATTTGTTTTTTAATTTTTTTTTTTTTTTTGGCAAAAGTGCTGGGAACTTGTCATGAAAATCTCTAGCCTTTTTTAACATGGTTGATATTGAGCAGCACATTCAGAAGTTATTCCAGAAGGGTTGATGGAGATACTGCACAACTATATTGACTTTATCTTCTTAGGAATTTAAGTTATATAAGGAGGAAAAAAAAGTGCAGTGATAAATGTCCTGGTTTTTCAGACAGAACCTAGTGTAATCTTAGTCTGATTCAGGACTTTGTAACAGATAACTACAGTTACCTGTAACGTGCTCAAAGGATGCAAGACTTAAAACTTCCCAGGACAGAGAAATGCCTAATTCTGATCTGTCAGGTTTATTTTGAAATGTATTTCTTCAACAATAATTATATTCCACAACAATTTGCCTTGTTCAGTTGCTAGTAGCTATTTACTTCTAAAACCTATTCATACCCTTATTTTTTAAGACTCTTTGTTCTTTTTTTCTCTTGCTCTCTCTTTTTTTTTTTTTCCCCCATCTTATCTTTGCTTCCATTGAGAYTTTGTACGTACCAGAATTAAACAATTATGACAAAAAAGAGTTCACAGGATAGAATCATACACTTTCAGGAATGGTTAAATTTGACTATTAATCACAGTATTCTCGAATTAAGTGCTCAGGAAGTATTTAGGAATATAGGAYATACTGAGCTATCTTTGAATTTCATATTGTTATTTTACCTTGGGACAGTTTTTTCTTTTTTATTTTATTCAGGACTCAGATAAGGCTTTTACACTCCTAATTATTACTRCAATAATTAGGAAAAGAAAATATCACAGTTCTATTCTTAATCTTCCACAGTCTTTCACTCATACTTAGTAACATAATAAGGCAGATTTGGATTTGAGTTGGAGTGACAGKGGATTCTTTCTCTGACCCTGATGAAATCTGCCTTTGAAGAAAGATAAAATGTTTAAGTGTTCTTAGCAATAAATCCCTCATACATTTTTCATCAATCATTTATATCATGCAATTAATAGTTGCCATRATTCTTGGATGGTATTAATTAGCACTCTCAGCTCATATTAATGAGCATGATTTATATAAAACACTATATGAGATTTGGATTAGCTCCCTTAGGGACTGAATTCACTAGGTAATGGCTGGTGAATTGTCATTAAAAACATCCTTTTTATTGGGGTGATTTTCAGATACAGGACTTGATATGTGAAATGGCTGTGGAAATCATGATCARTGGATCATGTACATGGCCTCTTATGTTGAAAGAAAACCAAATCAACTTGTTCGTCCATTCTAATTATAAAATGTGTGTGTAAGAGCATTATTTAATTATWAATAGGCAAAAAGCTAAACAAATTGTTTTCAAAGGTAATATGATGGCAAATTACACAGTTAGACAAGAGTGTCATATCAAAATGGTGTAAATAGCTCTGATTAGGAGTAACAACTCAAACTGACGCTTGTGTTATTTTTCTCCCATGTGGACTGGCCAAGGAATGAAATCTGTGAAAAGGATATTTTAAATCTTAGGCACTCTTCCAAGTTCATTTATTTAGTACAGATGTAATCAAAGTGCTTTTTCAGTGCATGCTTCAGTTTACCTCAGTGTAAATTTATTTTTATTGTGTAATTGCAAAGTTTGTGTTTTGAGATCCTCCCTATGAAAGTGAACAGGAGTACAAAATGCATTTTCTTCATGTCACTCTAGAGCTTCCAGCTACCAACTTCTAGCCCAGTTACCTGGCTATCTTTCATGCAGTGGATTATTTGTTGATTGAATTGCYCCAGTCAATGCATGTTGTATAGATTTTACCTTCATAGAGTCAGTGCTTTGCTTTACAAAGCTAAATAATAAAGCGGGAAAAAGTAATTTTGAGCCTTAGGAGATAAGAAATTTCAGTCAAAATTTAAAGGAAAGGGGAGAATCAAGCAAAATTAAATAGGAAGATTTATTGTATGTGTTGGAGCTGGTGAGTTCAAGGTGGAGATGGAGCCCTGATAAGCAGTTTGATGTGTGGTTGCCTCATTTTTAGATGTTATTATTCATAAATATTTCATAGTAGCAGCCTGTTCATATAAATAAAACAAATTTAATCCTTTCACACTTCCCTTCTAGAGAGTATTATACTACTACAACTACTAATATGGGCTATACGGCTTCCAACACTGAACCTAGGCAAACAATTTTGAATGCCATTTTTTATGAGTGAAGTTGATTTCATTCGTTTTCATTTTTGGACAAAGTTCTTTTTATTGAGCTGAGCTTTGCACAAAGAGACGATGTATTCCTCACTTATCAAACATTTAGTGTGGCTCAACCGTTTAACTTTTCTGTGCCTTTATTTACTCGGCTTGTAAAATAGAATTATTTATAATTTTCAAGATATGGTTATATACTGTAATGTAACTTCTCCTTAAATAGGAGTGTCCAAATTTTGAAGGATTTTTGTACACATGTAATTTTTTTCACATAGGGGAAGATTACAGCAGAATTCTGAGACTGAGTTACTCATGTCAGGAAGTGTGAAATAATGGGACTATTATTTCAAGTGGTTTAAATCAAGCAGCATATCCATCAGTGATAGCACTTCTAAAGTGTATTAGTTATATAATATTTTGAACACTGATTCTACATTAATACACAATAACAGAAGATGTTAAATTCATAGACTCATGTTGAATTCTCACTTTCTCCCACAGCTGGAATTTCCCCTTGCTGATAATGAAGATTAAAGAAAAGACCTTCAGAAAACAGGTACGAGTGTGACTTCTGTATATGGGTGAATAAATAATACAGTAAAACCTCTTGCCCTAATTTTCACTGTAAAYGTAAATGAAACATTCACTTTCTTCTTTGCTTCAACATCTTAGACCAATAATTTAGACTAAGTCTTTTTAGGAGAATTGAGCTTTTATTGCTTTCTAAAAAAGCAAATGCTTRAAAAAACATACAAACACATAACTGTTGCATTAATTTAAGACTTTAAAGTAAGCCCTTTTTGTACATTTCTGTGCACTTTGGCATAGAATTCTTTGTCTCTCCTGACCATCGTGGAGAATGTTCATTCTAGTTTATAATTCAAAGAGATGTAGCTATCAGTAGTAGTAACAGCTCTTCCATCTCTCTCTTTAACCTTCTTGCATATCTTTCACTCTATTTTAGGTGAAGAGGGAAGCATCATCTATTGCTAAAGTTCTGTAGTGCTTCCTTCATAAGAACCTATTTTCAATTACTTTTTAATCTTGGCCAAACTTTATTTTTTGG
This sequence comes from Nothoprocta perdicaria, assembly GCF_003342845.1. Lineage (NCBI taxonomy): Eukaryota > Metazoa > Chordata > Aves > Tinamiformes > Tinamidae > Nothoprocta > Nothoprocta perdicaria. The sequence goes on along the minus strand of NW_020454092.1, from coordinate 17,463,844 downwards.
ACTGAAATTTTCTGTCCTGTGTTTGTTTCCCAGTGCATTCACTAACGAGTAAGTAGTGAGGCTTGGAGTCATGGGAGGAAGACAAAAAATAAATGAGCAGTCAGAAAAGAGAAACAAGGATTCCAGGGGAAGGGTTAAGGTAGGAAAGCTGACATATGTTATGCACTTTTCCTCTGCATTTAAAAAGGCATTTTTAAAATTTTCTTATTTTTAAAAAATAAGGTACTGCAAAATTCTATAAACAGAATCATAATGGAAATGTCAGCTTATCCTTGTTACTGATGACAGCGCTCTAAATCTGAAGGGAAAAAGGTCACATAGTGCATTCTTTTATGCTTATTTCTAATTACAGGAAGATGTGAAGCTGGAGTTTTCACACCTGGTACTGCTATTGTGTAGTCACAAGCAATGACAGGCTTTTCTTACCAGTTATTTTCTTGACAGAACTTCTGTTTTCTTTCCTAACTGCAAGAACTTGTTTTTATTCCCTTCTGTTCAGGTGGATTTGTTTCCATCTTTGGAATACTACTTGATTTGGGGGCAATGTAAAGAGAATGATTTTCAATAGCCATTCTTCTTCGGATGAAGTTAGAAAATCTTATTCAGTTTCAATTCCTTTTTATTCACTGCAGTACTGAAGATAAGGAGCAGTTGTGCTACATAAACTGATAATTTATTGAAAAGATAAGAAGTAGATTCTCATTATAAACACCTCACATGGACTCTGACTTGATCAAATGCTTCATAACATTAATCAAATACAGTCCACTGCAGTGGACTGAGGGGTCCACTACAGTCCACCCCAGCACTTAAATGTTTTTGTATGTCTATGAGATACTCTAAAGGTTCTGAAAGTAGTTAACTTTATACARTAGCTATTAACATACAAATGAGGCACATGGTTACCACACAGTCACTAAAGCATGGAATTGGTCTGAGTGATAGACTTGGCCTTTTGAGCTGGTCAGATCTGCACCTGCTTAGTCCTGCTTTGGTAGAACAGTCACCAGCCATGTCTCGAGTGGATGACTCATTTGGTCTGTCAGAGTCTGGAGACAGGCTGGAGAAGGCTGTTGAAATCGCCAGCTGACTTTATCTCGATGCAGATGAGCAATGATTACATGTTCTCCTATGGAGTGCTCTTTGGGGAAGAGAAGAAATAGGCTTCTATATACTTACATAACTGCTTGAGCTACTCCAGTTTGATTTATAAGAGCTATCTGACTGTGGTGTTAGATCACTAAAGGAAAGTGATCTAACTTTCCTAAAGGAARAAAGGAAAAGGAAAGGAAAAAAATTGATGACACATGGAATGAGCAGTAAATAGTAAAACTTTGTTCATATTCAGTCACATCAAAGGCTTCCAAAGTGAACTGAATGGAGTCTTATCACTAGTTGCCTGGGAATACTTCCCATTGTGGTTCTCTTGCAAGTGTTTGTACATATAGATCACAAAGTTCTGGTGTCAAAAGCGTAAAGCTCCCCATCCAGTATTTGTGCATTTCTTCCAAGTCTTGACGCAGGTCAATTGGGAGGATACTGAGAGGAGGCATTTCTATAACTCTGCTCTGAGGATACATCAAACTTAAGGTTTCAAGGCTTTTAGTTTGGCACATCCTTATCAAATTTCTCTAGGCACCAACTAAAAGGAATATTCACAGTTCAGACAATTTCACAGTTCAAATACTAAATTTTGGTGAGAGGTGCTGTGTAGATGAGAAACCTGTTTCTAATTTCTGTCTCGCACATCTATGAGAGGTCCTCTAGGGATCCAGGGACTCCATAGAATCTCTACCTGGCTAGTGTCCTCAGCTTGCTCYCTGCAAGTGATGTCCTTATTTTGAACAATTGTCCTCACTTGTATTTCTGCTTTTTTTCTTTTTTCCCCCTAAATGTTTTGCCTCTGGGGACTGAGTTTTGTGTTTTGGGTTGAAAGATAGCCTTTTTGCCCTGAATATGCCTAGCGTAGCTCACATGCCTAGCATAGCTGCACACAGTACAAACAGGCTCCTGTCTCTTATCAACTTTTTTTTTTCCCAGTGGTGGTCAAAGTGGCTGCCTCTCAGGATAGGAAGAAAAAAATGTTGGACAATTGGTGACAATTTCTCTTCCTCTTTTTCTTTCCTTCCTCTCCTGAGGACAATAGGTTTGTCAGCTGTTTTCTCCTAGGGTCTTCCTTCACATGGTTATTTATTTATTTTTATGTTGGTCTGCCCTATTTCATTCCTGATTGCTGATGCTGCTCTGTATCTCTCAGCTAAAGCAGATGAATGTAGCAGGAACAGATCTAAACTGACTTCTAAGCAGACCCGTTCATCAAATCTTGTCACCCAATTCATTTGGCATTCACTGATCAGTGCGTGGAAGACATTGATGAGCCAGCCTTAAACTAAAATAGGGGTCTAGGCTTTTAGTATCCCTAGTTCCAAGTATTATTTCCTGTCCAGTCCAGGATGTTAAGTTGGGATCTCCCACATGAGGTCTTATCCACCTTCTTGGAATTGAAAGATTTTAGCAGTACGTATGGGTGGTGTTTTCACAGGAAGTGTTTTTTGAATTAAAGAGAAAAAAAATTGAATTGAAGAGAAAAAAAAAAAGGTGTTTCCATTTCAGAGAAAGATAGAAGGAAAGTAAGTTACAAGGAAATTTGTTTGGTTAAGTATCATGTTAAAGGGCTTAAAGTCTGTGGTGGTGTGTAGGGCTTTTCTTTAGCTCTTTCCTAAGAGTTAGGCATCACAGGAGGTAGGTGATCCAATAGCAAGAGGTAAGGTATAGTTATTAATGTGTTCACTAAAATGGTATCCGATGCAGTCTCGCTTTCAGCCAAGACAAAGCCAATATACCCCTACYGAAGCCCCGTTTTAATGACTATTGCATTCATCCTTCTCTACACCTGGAATTTGCACAAGGGAATTTGACGGGAATTGTTTCTGTACTGCGACTGAAGTGCCACTGGAAGGTAAAAGTGCAGCTCACTGGGACAGAAATGATGAACACCTCAATAGAAATAGTTAAAGCAAAATCAAGCTAAACTATCTTAATTTACAGTAGCAGTACTGTTCGTCTTCTGGAAGGAAATGTAATTATTTGTCCATTGCCTTCTATTTCTCACTTAAACTACTGTCAAATCAATCAGCTTCTATGTGGCATGACTTGTTTTCCCTTGTTTTGATTACTTTGAAACAGAAGATCTACATTCTTATTTCTTGCTTTTCGTTTACTTGTTACATGGTTTGGGGAAGATGCTGTCACCCACATACTTGCTAATACAGGTTTATACAAGTTGTTTCATCTATAAGTTGAATATAAAGCTCTTTTCTTGCCATTGTGAGGTTGCTGTGAGTGTTAAAGAAAGAATATACTCCTTATCATTCTTAGCTAAGAATGATCCACTTAACTATAGTAGTAAAAATAATAATATCAAGAACAAACATTCCTATCTACTTTTTCTTCTTACAAATATACATGCTTAGAACTTGATTACATTCATCATGGCATAAACATAGAACAAGGCATATGCCATTTCCAAAAGAAAAAAAAAAAAAAAAACACATCGAGCAATTAAAAAGGACAAGTCATCTTTTTTCTTTATTTCTCTTATATTGAGGATGGATTTGAAGTTTAAAAGAGATTCACTGAAAGTTACTTTTCTAATGGCATAAATAAGAATGTATCCTATTGCTTTGAAAAATATTAAGAGCTGAGTTCACAGAATGAATGTCCAAATCATGTAAATTTATGAAGACAAGGCACTCAGTGGAAGACACTTTGTCAGTGTGAAACTATAATTATATTGTCTGGATTGTAATGAACAGAGGATCCTCAAGTTATGACAGGACTGCAAGACTTATAGTGAGCAGTGAATTCAGGGCTGATTCATGAAAGTTGCAGCATGTAAGTGGTGTTGTTTACAGCCAATTAAGTTGTGCAGTCAGTGGAAAAAGTCTCCAAAAAAGATTGACAGAATCACTGTGTCACGTTTGATCACGAACGTTTACTAGCAGTCCGTGTTGATTCACTTCATGTTAACAAGTTCTCTAAAGCAGCATATAAATGTTTTTGCAAAGCAGCTGATTTATTTATTGGGGATTGTCTCCCTCGAGCCTACAAACAGCTTTGTTAACACATTTGTGAGCCTCTTSGCTTCTGAGTCAGGGCCCCAAAGCAGCTCTCTTATCTGTGAATACTTGTRTATGAATATGATGTAATCATGCAGCTTGGGTGATTTTGCATACTTCCTGATGAAATCAGCTTTTTTATCAAAGTAAGGAAAGATAAGAATAAAAGAGGATGGAATTTCAATTTTTACTTGCTTTACTGACTGCTATTTTATAATTGAATTGCATTTTAAATTTGACATTGAAAAGRTTCAGATTGAGACACAAACACACTGATCCCCCCAAAGGGAAGTTTGTATATTAATGTCATTATAAATTTATAATTCAGATCTCTGATCTTRCTAAACACTTTTTACATCAGAAGCTCCTACTCTAAATCACAAGCCMTTTTCTCCATCAAAATAATGCCTGTAGCAGATCTGTAATGATTTTACATTACTGCAGTTTGTTCTCAGAAGCTCTGAAGTCTTCTTGTTTTTAAAAAAGGCATACAAATGCCAAGAATTGTGRCTGTAAAAACAATTAAAGCCAGAAATCTACTGAAGGCCAAGCTTAAATATAACACCYCTAACCTTTAAGGGTTTTCACATTATTTTTTAAGTGTAGGAATTCTAAAAGTCTAGCTGCAGTACAAAAGTAGCCTTTACCTCTGGAAATACTCCAGATTCTTGGGCAGGATGTGAATGAGAACCCATCAGCAATATTGAAATATGTCTCTTCCAGTATTAGAGCTTTTAGGCTTTCTTTCAAAATTATGCAGAAACATTCCATTGCTGTACTTAAATCTTGTACCAATTATTATAATAACTTGTAAAGTATTCATCTTCCACATGAGAATATAAACGGCAGAGAAATAGCAAGCATAGAGGTTGACTGTGGTAAATCTATGCCAAAAGAGAACCTGAACAGTTTGGAGGGTGCTGAACATACCTTATTTTGATGGAAATAGCTGCTGTTTTAATGCTGTCAGTCTGCTCTATTTAGAAAGTTAACCATTCAGCTCATAAATCGAGGGTGTTTTTTTATTTAGGAGAGTGATATAAAATCCTTTACCCACCATGAGGTCATTCTTTTTCGAGTCACCATCTGGYCCCAGGGAGGTTGTCTTTTACAGCACAGATAGTAGTACAAACAACAAAAGGAACCAGTAACTGAATGAGTAATTAGAGAAGTTTATATAATTTCTTTTTATATATTTTTGAAACTAGGATGGATAGCCAGGCTCTATTGATAGTGAGATGTCTGACTAGCTGTGTGGGTGGGGTTTTTTGTTTTTTTCTTTCCCCAAAAGACTTTTGCTTCATTATCGTCCAGTTTTGGCTCAAGATGATGATCATTTCCTGAGAACAGCTATTTCCTGCTTTCTGCAGTTCAAGGAGATAGAGAGCTTCACGAAAAGTGAGTTTATAATTGGCTATCAGTGATGTAATACACATGAAAGGCCAAATCTATAGTTGCTTGGCACCTGASTCTTCCATTGCATCAATACATTTCATGCCAGTACCCAGCCTCTTTGATTTCTTCATTTATAACTTCTGCTGATATTATATTGTACTTCAGGAGCACTAGCCTTTATATAAGGCAATATTTTATGCATTAATTAACTTAAAAATTAGAAGAAGTACTTAGAAATAATATTTTTAAGAACATAAGCAGAGAAAATGGAGGGATGCACAATAAACTTGGGTTATTTTTGTTCACATCAGTAGCATTTGTGGAACTCCTGTGTCTGGTACAGAATTTAAGGAAGGTGTATCTAAGTACAGACTCAGAAGTTGTTCTGCATTGATCATAACCAAGTAAATTTTGGCTCCAACAGTAGAATGATTTTTTTTTTTTTTTTGAGAAAGTAGGGGCTAAGGCAAGGTTTATTTTCCTGAATTTTGCTGAATGAGAGCGGGGCCAGAGCATTCTTTTAGAGCCAAGTCAAAATAGTTCCACTGAGTGATCATTATGCTGTTGTGCTTAAAATGAAGTTACAGCTRCTGTAACAAAATAAGAGAATAGAGTTTTCAACCCCCCTCTGCTGCTTGTTACTATTTCAACAGAGCATATTCTACTTCAGAGKGGAGTTTTGGAAATATGTAGGTCTGATTTCACACTTTTTATGAGAAAAAGATCTGTGAGTCTAGAAGTGTCCTGTCTGATTTTGAACTGCAGTCAGGCTTGTAAGTCTTTTTCCTCCAGTGTGCTGTGGGGGACGTGACTGCCTATTATCATGTGTTGTTTGCCTCGTCTTCAATTCAGTGTGCCTTTGAAGGTGTAAATGCTTGAGATATTCATTTGAAGTTGCAAATGTAGGGGATGGAATTTTAGATGATGGCTCTCAATATGTAAAGACACACATCTGTAAACTTTGCAGTACTATTTTCTCTGTAAAGCAGACAAGCTGCTAAGCAGATATGCTCATACTAAATATAGTGTGTTGTTCTACCGCTSCCAGGATTTTCCGCTCAAGAAGATTTCTATCAGAGGCCAAGAGTGTCAGAAATCATCAGCCCAAAAAGTCATTTCTGGTCCCTGCATGCCCCTGTTGTAGTTTGGCAGACCAATACAACCCAGTGCAATTTGGTTTCCAATTTTTCAGAATCTGTATTCATGAAGAACTTCTCACATGACGCACATGACTAGGTACAAATCAATCTATAACCAAAAATGGTTACATTTACATGTTTAAAAGACAAATACATTTGTTCTACAAACTATGATTCCACTGCAGCAAAGGTTTGAAAATACCTCACATACTTAATTTAACTGTGGAAATATTTTTAAGTTCTGAGAGTATCTATGTGCTTAAACTTACAAGTTCTTACMTTCGTTCCCTTTAAGCTGCCATAATGGTAAGAACAACATCACCTCTGATAGTTGTCAGCATTAAAATTAAGCTATTTGTAACGTTCAGGCATCTGCTGAGATTTCAGGCGAAAGGTCTTTTTATCCTGTAGTAAAATAATAAAACTAACAATTACAGCATCATCATTCTTTAAAGTAACATTTAAAAAAATAAAACTTTGAAAATCTTATTAGCAAGAACTCTTTATCTCAACAAAAACACAGTTTACAGGTCTCCAGTTCCTAACCTCAGGATGCTTTCAGATTCTAGGCTTATTCAATGTGCAATGTGTCAAGCAAAAGCTTTTCTTTTAATGTTTCATCATGCTTTTTTTAAGTAGAGCAAATAATTTCTGTCAATATAATATGAACTCTTTCCAGCTGATCATTGCCTGKATAGCTCTTCAGATTTCTAGAATTTGTCTTAAAAACCATGCAAGGTAAAAACTATGTAAATCCAAAAAGAATGGAGTCTCCTTAATTTGAGAGAGCCTAAAATAACTTGCGCAGTATGATCGGTCTAATCTGTGCTTCAGTTATTAAACGAAGAAATACTTTTTAAGGAGACTATTTGCAGCCCAGCAGCACCTGCTAAYGACATGCTGGGGCTGAGTTAGTATTGAAAAGATAAACAATCTATAAACCTATAAATTACCTCCTTTCCTAATAGCTAGGCTTTCTGCCCCAGGACAGAACAGCTGGACCTGGTCCTGCTTTCCTTGTGACCTCCCTTTTTAACTGTTGTCTTAGACACAGTGATTCGTGTAAGAATAAACAAAACAACTCAATGGAGTATAGAATACACTTTCCTCCTCTTCATCAGAGGAGGAAAATGTAGATGTATTCATTGCCACTAGCAGCAATTTCCTGCACTGTTAAGTTGCACTCCAAGGGAGTAACATGGAACATGCTCATTAGTATCAGCAAAACCTGAACATTCCCATCACCCAGTTGTCTCAAAGATTCCTCTGTTTTGGGCCACAATGTGCTCGTCCATTTCATTCTCATTTCTCMTTTCTTGCTCTCTGTTTTTATATTTCTGCTGCTTCCTTTTATTTGCCTCCCTTGCCTAGAGTTTCCCTGCCTCTCCCTTCCTGTCCCTCCCCTGCTCTCAGCTTCTTTCTGGCAAATTCAGCTTGCTTTACTTGCTTTATGTGGTGCAGTCTCTCTGGAGCCTTCCTGCAAATCCAAAATTAGATCTCGTTCCTACTTCCTTAGACTGTTCCACAGAACAGGGACCAATAGTGACCTTAGGAGAGAGCTGCTTCTCAAAGCATGGGAGCCATCAATTACTCTAGAACCAACACTTGTGTTTCCTATAGTACTCTTCTTGCCCACGTTTCTGCAAGACAGTACCTGCTCTAACATTTGCCTTTGGTTTCAGCTGCAGCATTTTTGGGTCACTGACAAACTGTAATAGCAACAGTCAATGGGGAAAATTACATACTGTGGTCAGGTCAGTTAAGACTTGTTGGTGCACTTGGGTCCTGACAACTATAAGGATAGATATTGTTTGTGCTACTCTAAAAAGCATTATGAAGCACCAGAAAAGCTTTCACTTGACAATAATACTGCAACTGGACAAGACTAGATTCTTCGTGAAGTATCCTACAGTTAAGAACTGGGACTTGAACATTGTGCTTTTGTTGAAATGAAAAGAGTTCTTGTGGCAGGTTTTCAAAGGGTTTTGCATCCAAAACCCATGAGGCTTTATTATTTGTTTGTGCTATGATTTTAGTATGATCTGGAGTCTGAAATCTGAGCAGATGTTGGAGTACCACATTTGAAAAATGTAACAGTTGAAAATATTTGAAAAATGTCACATTAAACATTATAATATTTATGTAACATTAAACATTGGCCATTATAGCAAATAGAAAAATGTAAAAATGAATGTTTGGAGGAAAAAATAGATGTTAAAATATTGGTTCTGGCCATGGTAACTGGAAATATAAATATCTGTTTGGTCTGCCTAGTTTCCGCTAGCATATGCATTGTCAATCCCGTTCTTTAATTTTTTTTTTTTTAGTTTTAAATTTAGTTCATGTTGAAAATATGGGAAGTGTAGGTAGCAGTGAGATCTCTTCAAGGAATTGATAATTATTTTCAGCCTTCATCCTAGAGGTACACTAACTTTCTGTAGTCTTATCAACAATTTGAACTGAGAAAGAAACTGTTGTGATGAGCCTTCTTTCCTAGAAAGCTTAAATTAAATTCAGTTGGAGAATAAGTTAAATTTCTTTGACCATTCAAACTTACTATCTTGTATTCTTAAAATGGTGAAAATAGATTCCACTACTCATGCTATCCCTTCCCTGTACTCCCTCTTCTAGAACGTGAAAAAACCAATTACAGTCCTAATTCTCAATAAAGATGTAGCTGACATCGTAGAACTTTTGAAAGTCACAATTCGTCTTTCTTCTTCAGGATGATTTTCCTCACAAGTTCTGTAACATAAGGTCTTATTTCTTCAACAGAGACTGTAGAGTCCCAGGCCTTGACTACTTTCCCGTTAGGATCCACCAAGTATTTCCAGAAGTTCCAGGTTGGTTCTTCTCCCGTGGAATCTATGGGAGGAAAAACAAACTTAGAAAAGAAAGCTGTGTTAGCCAATTCCTGACACTTGCTCATGTCAATTTGATGATTACTCTCTGAGAGGAGGAAGGACTATAAATCAAGAGAGTGTTCAGAATTAATATTAAGATGAATTTTCTGACAGGGAGATTTAGCTAGACAGGAGTCCCCTGGAGACTAGTGAAACACAGTCAACTCCTCACAGGCAGACAGAAGTATTATACTAGAGGTGTGTGTATGTATGCATATGTGTACTATATCTATAGTATGAAATAGTTGTACACTGACAGAGATCTAGAATATAGGGTAAAAAATAGCTGTACCAGAACTGATTAATAGTTTGTTTACCCAGGATTTTGTCTCCAAAAGTACCCAGTATCACATGTTTAAGAGTAATGTTTCCAGAAAAGCTATGCAAAAATATTAATATAAATTGCTCCAGAAAAAATTACCTGCCATTGTTTTTACTCTGAATATTCGTTTATCATTCCATTACATTACTAGCAATTTATCATTCTATTGCATTACTAGCAATATTTTCAGGAAAGCATCTTCAATGTGATCAAGAGTTTTATCCTGCTAATGGTGCAAGTACAGACCCTACAAAATAGCATCTTTTGCCATTGATCATACACTGGGCAAAATTTCACATGAAATCAGAGATATCACCAAAGTACAGCAAAATATTCAGTATTGACAGTGTTGTCAGTGTGTTGCATGCAGCAGTCTCCTCTTGCAGATGGTCTAAGAGGGAAACACAAGGTTTGCAATTTTCATGTGACTTGCCAGCACTAACAAGCCCACTGGAAGGACATGTTGAGGTCCCACTGCAGAAACCAGCAGGAGTGTTTGGGGTAGCCAAAAATAACACTAGCAACATTCCCTGTAAAGTCAGTGGCATATGGGCGAACACTGTGGTATAAGGAGGAAGAGAAGGTGGCGTGGTCCTTGCACAATACAGCTTAGATGGTATCATGTCACGTTGGGTTTATGATGCATCATTCCCAGAGGTAATTTCCTTCAACAGTGGATAAAGGCTGTCATTTCAGTTTAGCATTTAAATGCTTTTTTTTTTGAGGATTCAGTCAGTTTGTGAAAAATCGTATCTTGATAGACAATATTCTGATGTACAGTATATTTTGTTAGCTGTCTGCTGAGGGTGAGCAAGACCTCTGTGGGTGTCAGGCTCTGCTAGTCCTAATGCAGATTAGGAGTGGATGAACTTTATGGTATGGCTATTCCAATGCTTAGCAAGGAATGAGGGAAGGAGGATTCAAAGTCATCTCTTTCTACCTCCTTTACTTTTTGACTGTTCAAGTAAATTATGTAGGCACTTTGCTTCCGTTTATCCTACAGCTCTTGAGATGAGTCTTACAAATCCAGCCYGTAGTGGTTGCATCACAGGAGGAACACATGGGAGGAAAGATTGCGAAGTGCGAAAATGAATAAGATCTTTTTTTAATGCCTACAGGCAGATATTTCTAGACATGTTTTCCATGTAAGTGTTTATTAAAGTAGTTTTTACTGGGCACTGTTTGTTGGGGGTCTTCATACTGGCAATCTTTTCAAAATGTTAGGCAAATATTTCAAGAGAGGCAGAAATCCTGCCTTGTGCGGAAATGAGGTGACTTCTGACCTCTTTGACCCCGTCAATTCTGTGCCATGATTCTGTGAGAACAAACATAAATACTGTTTTTAATTGCATAGTATATCGTGTCAGAGAAATTCAGTTTTGGGGAACCAGCCTGCCAATATCCCTGATACTCACCAATTAAGTACTTGAAGGCAGGAATTGCACCGGCACCGCTGACGGTAGTTTTGCTGAACATAGGAAAGGAGGCACCATAATTCTTCCGTGCAAAACTCTCTATCTCTTTGTTACTGTCAGGTTCTTGCTGCCCAAACTGATTGCATGGGAATGCCAGCACATTGAAATGATACGGGCCRAGGTCCCTCTGCAGCTGCTGTAGGGCCTTGTAGTGGCTGTCAGTATATCCACACTCACTTGCAACATTGACAACTAGAGATACCTATAAAACAAGAGACACCTATGAGAATGTGCTGCACCTTGCAGTTTTCCAACAGGTAGGCTTGGATATTATTCTCAAAAAAACAGGAATCTCTAGAGAAATGTGACTGAACACTCATATGTAAAACTGTATAGAGTTCTATTCACTATAAGCAGATTTATAATAATAATAATGTATTCCCATATGGCAACTATGAATATAATACCAAATGCCTTAGCAGTTTTATCTCTCAGGTTAGAGAGAAACTGGATTTTGTCTGCTCTGCCTTTTAGATATTCTGTAAGGATATTTAAGAAATGACCATACAGATGAGGTATAAGGAATAGTTTATCACAGCCCTGGAAATTAATGTATTTTTGGTTATTGTTATCTGTTCTTCAGGATGTTCTTTCTTACAGAATTTAGCACTGATACAGACCTGTCTGGTGCATTTATCATTGTCTGTGTGGATGCCTAAATCTGAAAGCAATTACAGGATTTTATGTCTCTGTGCAGTAGAGCCTGTAAAATTTCCACCCGATTTCTAGAGTAAGCTCAGGAAGACCTGACAAAAGAGGAACGTATTTTGCATAAAGTTTTACTGCTTTAATTGGATGTTCACAGTAAGGGAGAATGTGCACCCTATTCTTTAAAGAGTTACTCCTCCTATAGCTGGTCCTCTTTGTTGTTTTTGGACTTCCTGTACTTTTTTATCATTCTTAGCATTTTAATACGTGTGAGCACAACTCATTCTACGGAAAGAGAGCTTTTTCTAGCATTTTTTATGGAAATGGATTAAGGCTGAATATTGTAGATCTCTATTATGATAGCATTATGCCCTTTATAGTGATAAGTTTTTACATAAAACAACATTCCATTACTTGTGTAGAACTAATCTTTAAGAGTTACCAATCACAGGGTTTCTACAGATTATAAATCCCCACAAAACCTGGCCCTTCATCTCAGAATGCAAATAAAAAGATAGTGTAGTTGAAGCAGCCAACACATTTCCCAGTACTAGTGCAGTAATGGACTCTAGGTCTGGTACTTGYGTTTGTGACTACTGGCCTTACTCCGTTTGCACTTTGGATTCTAATTTTGCTATTTTTCTATATTCCTATGTGTATGTTTTTATACAAAATACAAAACTGTAGGAAACATTAATAGAGTACATAAAAATAAATGATAACGTATCAAAAAAATAAGTGATTACATATGATAAGTACTATTAAGGCCAGAGAACAATAATTTATTGGCATATAAAATTTCATAGTCTGGGTATGGTGTGGGACAGCAGGATGAAATCTCTAGAATGGTAGGAAGAAATAAAGTTAGGGGGATAAACACCAGGGGATACTGGTGTTTATCATTTCTTATGTTAAATATTAAGATTTACTTTGCGTATTTTGCATGTTGTATGGGTATGTGACTATTATTTAAAGTAGTTTCTGAGCAGCACTGTTTGTTTTCCCTAGAGGACAAATAATTTTATAAATGGAGAAGTTGATGGGATCTTCTTTGTGGTATATTGTGTCAACAGAATATAATCTAAGAAATCCTTGCACACTTGCACATGAAATATGATCTGGAGCCATCTAGCTAACTTCCAAAGCATCACATTTATTCAGMCTATATTTACAAGCTCTATGTGAAATTTTAAACCATCTCCTAAAACATCCAAAGATTTGCCTTATAATTAGAAAAAAAAATTCAGATAAGAAGTGGTAAGTAATTCCTGTTTCAGATGTCATCATTTCAAATAAAGCTTGTATATTAGACACAAAAAATAACCATTGGTTGTTTTGTTCTCTTCAGATAATCTGTGTTTTCCAAGTTTTAGTACAGAATGGTTGAAAATAAATGTAATACAGAGATTTGAAGACACGTGTAATTCTTTTTGCTWAAAATCTTGACTGTTTTTAAAATATAGCTTAAAGCTAAGCATTCTCATGATGCAGAAGTGTTCATATACTTCAGTGTATTCACAACTACTGCTACTTTATTCCAAATAGAGTACTTAATTTAAGAATTAGAGGCTTATGGGAAATAAGGTTGTGGAGGTACTGTGTTCATATTATAACAATTAAAAGTAATTATCATAAACATGAGGTGCAAATGAAATCAAGCCTTTATAATTTTTACTCATTTTGAATTGAGCAGGGCTTGAAAGGATTCACTCAAGAGATGCCTGTTTTTTACAGCTGTTTAACACCAGTGATTACTCTGAATGGAGATGAAAGGTATGAGAGCTCACATTGCAAATAGTGCAAACATCCAAACAGTCTCCTAAAGGAAACTGTGCACACCTTTTTCTTTTTTTTTTTTTTGGAAAAGCAGGTGCATCATGCTTCTCTTCTTTATTTTTTAAATAGAAAAAAAAATGCATTTTATTATAGAGTTCCTTAATTTAATATTGAAGACATCCTAAAAGTGTAAATAACATATAAATATTTTTTTCAGGATTTAGAAGTATTTTGTAAGCAAATACTTATAAATGGAATATTTAAAGGAATGTTTAAAATCAATGTTTAAAAATCTTTTAGTCATCTTAAAGTGTTTCTGTAGATTATCACAAATGATGAAAGGAGGTGATTTGAATTTTTGTTGTTTATATTTTATCCTTTATAAATAAAAATCATTCTTTTAGTTCTCATAAAGAGGCTGTACTTGACATTTCTGAATGATTGATCCTTTAAACTCTATACTCCACTTGACTGACTTCTCTCTCACCTTGTGCTCTGAGAGTACCAGTCAAGTACACCACCTAGTGTGCAGTGCAAACAACTCATCCAGGTTCTTTCCAAAAATGATTTCATTAAAGCCAGACTGTGTTTTATCCATTGTTTGGCCTTTTAATGCTATGTTTTCCTTCTCACTTCTTAGGGGAAAAAAAGTGCATTCTAATAGGGAAGTCATTTTTACACTGCAAAAATGGTTGTTGGTTTGCTTCATATTTACACAGGGTAAAGTTTACCTTTCCCTGAGGAAAAGCTCCTTAGGGAAATTTATGAATCTATCATGCTCAAGTAATGCTTCACAGATGTTTTGGCATGGATGGTAGGTACTTAGGTTTTTAGACCTGAAGATTTTAAATGGTTCCATGGAACTGTTGGTAGGACCATCTAGAGGGTCAGATTACACCAACTCAGAGAACTCTGCCCTCATGGAGAAAAAATAGCAGTACAAGTAGCATAGTAATTAAGTATCTCTACTCTGTGTTTATCCACATTCAGTAATACTACATTCTTGAACTATAAAGAGTCATGATACAAAGGGTCTAGAATTACTTCCATCAGTAAAATAAGACTTAATATTATTATAGTACCGTTTGGTAAAGGGTTTCCAAAGCGCTGTGTTAATGCTGCTTCATTAAGCCTCAGCCCACTGTACTTAGCTCAGTGGTAGGTAGGTAGGTTAAGTAAGTACTGTTATATCCGGACAGGTATAAACACAGCAGGGAGCAGCTGAAGCTTGGGAATGCTGACTTGCAAACAGATAGTATTTTTGGTAGGAATTCTACCTCTTACTTAGAGCATATCCTCCAGAGACCATAAAATGAAATATAAACTTTCTTGATATAGATAGCTATTCCGATACACCTCACCTTATTGGCTTCCTGACAATTTTTTCTCCTACTATGCATMGCCACCCCTGATATTTAATGCAGATGGATCAACAGCATCAGTGGGGTAGCCTAGATAAAATGGTCTGATCATCTCTTGGGACAGAATAAACCAGATGGCTTTTTGAGCTGGTTCGCTCATGGCACCTTTTTTGTCCATCATAGTAGTCCTTAGATTTGATATACCTAGTTTTGTTGAATGCAGGCCAAATTTGTAGCATTCTGGCAATATTTCTAATGTCCTTATAAAAAACAGAGCTCTCCCTCACCTTTTTTGATTTTTTTTATTGGAGGATACTTTATATTTGTACATATTTCCTTTCAGCCAAAAAAAAAAAAAAAAATCACCCAAATCAGATCCTTAGCTTTCTCATTTTTACTATTTCGGAGTTGTAAGTAGTACATTTCTTTCTTACTGTATAATTGACAGTACTTGTGGTTTGCATCAAATTGCACTTGAATGGAAATTGAATTAATTTGCCTAATTTTAAATAATCTCAGTGATCTGAATATAAAACATTTTATGTTAATAATGAGTTATTGAAGAAAAAACTGCAAGTAATGAATTGCACTRATTCTGCTCAGTTTGGCTCTTGTGTTTTTAGAATTAGCAGACTTTATTCTTTTTCTGTATACTGGCAACTTGCTGACTTTTTCAATTTCCAGGTAGTTTCTTGACTRCAGATTGCATTAATTATTGCATATTTAATTGTGTAATTAGCTGAGTGACTGAATTTAAGAAAATGTTTTCTCTATCTGCCAGAAAGCTTAAGGCTGTTAAGATGTGGTTTAGCAATTAGCAGACTATTGTTCCAGGCGTTGACTAGTGACTCACTCTAGCAGCACACAGGCACTGCTATTTGCTTTAATTATCTAAAAATATTATGGTAGACTTAAACCTTGACATTGGTTATCTAACTTCAAATAGGTGGGTTTATTTTAAGAAGTAAATGGATACTTTAATTGATCTGTCTCCACCTTGCTAATGAACTCTAACAACATAATGACCTAAAAGGGTCATTTTGTTGGTATAATCTAATTTTAAATCATGCATATGCATCCTCAAAACATAGTTGAACTGAGCATGGATGGTCTCTTCAAATAAATGAACAGCTTGGATAGAAGCTGGTCATCATTTTTTGAAATAAAAAATTCCAAGACTTCCCACAAAGTACCTGTGATCCTAGAAAAAAAAAAAAAACTTGCATCTCTTTACGGATGAGTCACCCCCAAGATGGGGGGTATGCCAGGACAGATGGAAGGAATTCCATAAGGGAAACCTCAGAGTTCCCCCTTTAGTCCTTGCCATGCCAATTCTGGCCCTGAGTTAGAAAAGTKAGAGGTGATATTTGCTTATTTAGAAAGATTTGCGGGTGACCTGCAGAAAAAGCATGCCTCAGCAACAGGATTTATTGACAGAGCCTTTGGAAAGAACTCYGAAATAAAAAAGTAAATATTGCTTAATATTAAATAGTTTCCCTCATTTCTCAAAACAGATATCGAAGTGTGCACTGCATCAGTTCCCTTCTGCTCTGTTCTCTGGCTGTACTGTGAACAGAGGCGGAGGAGGACACGTACCAGGTGAGATCTGGGCTTCTCATTTGGTCCAAATCCACCAGTATCCCCCTCTCAAAAGCTCAGAAAAAAATTACATCTCCTGTGGGCCTTYGGTTTCTCCCTGCAAATGTTATGATCACCCACCACTTTGGATTAGTGAGCATCATCACCTCAGTAAAGTACCCAAAAGGGATGAAAAGGAAAAGTGGAAGCACAGAGCTGTGGCTATGGGTGAAAGTGAGGAGTGGAGACTTCCTTTTCGGGAAGCTGCTGGCCTGACCTGGCCATCTAGCATATCAGATGTGTCACTTGAGCATTGAAGATGGAGGTGGTGGCAGTTACACTTTGATTTTAGACTCTGTAATCTGTGAATCTGGCTGCAAGAGCTGCAGACACCATGCCCTCCTGCCTGTGCTAATCTGTCTTCGTTCTCTCCCTGGTACTAACCATTTTTCTCAGATGCTCAAAATGATTAAAAAATCAAGCTATATTCAAGACAATTGCTCTCAAACTGGACAGGAAAGTGCATCTACCATGCCTTAATTTAATATGTAAGTAGAATTTAAAAGTTAAAAAGCATATGTAGTGTCTTACCTTTCCTTTTTCCTAAGTTCTTTGTCATGCTAGAAWTTACTCTAAGTGGGATAGCATGGTGTTTCTACAATTTCACTGTACACTGGTATTGAAAAAGTACTATCAATTCCCTCACTTATATACTAATTATAATGAAAACTCTTAAGCCTGTTAACCACTGATTAAATCCCATCTTTTTTGAAACCAAACTTCAAAAAGAAACGGGATTTAGGTAGAAGGAATTTACTAAAAGTCATGCAGTTAAAAAGCGGAAATAAGTCCCAAAAATAAATTGTACAAAGGTACAAATTTCCTGTTTAACAGCCACAATCAAGYGCAATTCATGCGGCTGAATGGAAGGCAGACATTCCCTGCTTGCCACGTATGCAGGGAGCAGCYCGCGCAAGGAAGAGACTCCGCACAGAGAGGTTAGTCTGTGAATGTTTTATTTAAAGAGCAAGGATCTGCGGAATGGTATTGAAGGAGGCATGCAGGCAACGCTCCAGATCAGTTAAAGAAGTCATAAAAACAAATCTATTTGCATGCATGCATCATGTTAATGTACAATCTCTCCACCCCCCCGCTTGCTTTTTGCAGACATGCAAGGACTGGCCGATTAGTGAGGTCAGTGTGAGAGCTGCCCATCTCCGTGCACACTTACCGAGCCCCTGTACTTCTCCAGAGAGACTAGCTTGCCCCTGATGTTTACAACTTTGAAAGTGTAAAAATCAGTCTCTCTCTGCAGAGTGGCAGAAAAGGCTAAGAGCAGGAGTGCTGCTATTGCGAGGAGCATGGCTAGAGGGATGAGGAAAACTTTGGGGAAGGAAGAGGCAGCCTTGTGCTCCACACTGCCCTCAGGATCTAGCATGCTGCAAGACAGCRCTGCACAGACACTTGCCACAATAGTCAAGCGCTGCCGCAAAGAAAGGACTGCTGCAAACGGACCCTTTTGCAACAGTCTGTGTTCTGCAAGGATTATTAAATCCTGTGTTTGTGMAAGGCCCCAGAAAGCTGCATTTGTGAAGGATTCAAACTCTTCTCCAGGGATGTATTTCATTGTAGCACTGGCGTACCAGAAAAGGACATTTATGGATACGACACACAAATTGAAGGGCTTGTTCTTTCAGCTCAAGAGCAGCACTAGTGTATAGGGCTTTGTGGGATGCCAGTCTTAGGGAGCGGCTCTGACCATGTCCTGGGAAAATATGGCATAGAGTTATTGTGATTTTAACCAATTTGCAAGTTGATATTTTTAATATGCATATGGTAACTGTGATGTAATGTTAAAGGATACCAGTGGCTTGGTTGCTAGTGGTTACTGATTCAGGTGCTCTGCACAAGAGTCAGAGCGAATAGCTGGCAAACACTGAGCGTTATAGACAGAATCACACAAAAAGGAGCTCCCAGGCTTTCAGGAACGTCCCCTGTGTGGGCACTGGGCTCGAGACAAGTGTCTGGCTGGGCCACATGGATCTTGATGGAGTCCATAAGGGAGAAAGAAGCATTAAAATATTGGGACTGAATTTGGTACGAAAGCTTGCAGAAATACAGAGCCAAGACAGCTGCCTGGGGATCAGTGTTGTGAGGCTGTCTGTGAGTTGTTGGCAAAAGAAATAACCATTTGTGCCATTTGCTACTAAGCCTGCTGGAAGAGAGGGGATTTGTATTATATAAAGCAATGTGAGGAAGTGTTTGATGGTCATTGATTTCTTCTTGGACTGAAAAAAAAAAAAAAAGGTTGTCTGTGCCTGTTATTGTGCTATTTCTTGGTATAGAAAATATAAAAGGTAATGATTTACAGAAAACAATGAAGTACTGCACACAAAGCTTACCAGAAATTTATCTTTTGAATAACAAATTACATTTGTTAATGTAATGGGGTTTGTTTGTTTTTGTTGTTCTTTGTTGTTGTTGTTAATTAGTTGAAACAAATTAGTTGAAAAAAGTTCAAACAATTAGTTGAAAGACTTAATATTTTTTAAACATTAAAGATTTTTCAGGTTTTCATGTATTTTAGGTCAAGCAGATATCTAACATAAAGAAGTCTTGCAAAATTTTATATGGGCAAAAAATCTTCTACCATGCTGTCTCTGTGAAAGACACACTGTGCTAAAAATCTGATGTTTTGATCTGATATGCACAGATAAGTGCTTTTTTTTGTACGCTTTTCGGACTTTACTATTGATTGAGAACATTTCCTTTAAAGGAGAGCCAAGTATGATTTTCCCATTTTATAAATAAATTAAGAAGTTCCATAGAGACATAGCTAGACACAGAGAATAGGGCTTTAAAACAGCATGGACATTTTAATAAATAAATGAAAAACAGCTAATTCTAGGAATGTTATTGCAGCTTGGTGAAAATAATTAATCAGAAACCTTTTTTAAAAAGAAATTGGCTAGCAAAATTTTAAAAATATGCAATAAACTTCTGATTTTCTACAATCCTGTAGGCATAATAATGTAGCAGATTGGGAATGGGACTGCAGATGAGGAATTAAAACTGTCCTAGGAAATGAGCAGGATTTTGCTTTGCAAAGTGAATTTACAAACCCCCACCTCTTGCACCTCCAAGTTAATTGTTGTTGATTTCTAGATAAAGTTATTTTTCAAAATCACATTTTCTCCTCCAAACTCAGCTTGGAATCTGAGTGTTTTTTTTAGCTCACTGACCCCGAATTAGAAATTCTTTAAATAAGGTCAGCTTATGATAGGATTTAGCCCTCTGCTTTAGAGCCCCGTTTGGATGCTACTACCCCCTGGAATGAAGCATTTTCTAATGCTAGCCAAGAAGGCAGAATTGCCCAGAGAGAGAGGCAAAGTTGAGCACCGCGAGCTCTGCAGAGACTGGGGTGTTCGGAGCCGGGTGAGCTGCTCTCTTYACGTTACTCTCCGCACTCCTTGCTGGAAGGAGCCTGTTGGATCAGGCTGGAGGAAGGAAGCCACTCGATTCCTGTCAGTCTCAGCCTGTGGGGTGAGCTCGCTGCCAATATCCGGGGTGTCCTGGTGCTCCCTGTTTAATTTAACCGGGAGCTCGGAGCRCTTGGCACGGACACAGGTTGGTGCTGGGGATGGCACACGGCTTCACAGCCCGTTTTTTGCCCTCATCTGTAAAATCCCGTAATAAAAATTGTGTCGCTTGTTTAAGCCACACTGGGGGCAGCCTTTGCAGCCCAGGCATTCCCCTTATCACCAGTAACTCCGCTAAATCCTTTTGGCAGTTCCACGTTCATCTTTTATGTCTATTACTCATTTGTATGTCTTTATTTTGTATTTATTCTTTCTCCAGAGTGTCCCCCCCATCCCCCAAGGCGTGCCGAGGACGGGACGTCTCGGCGCTCGGCCTCCCGCCGGCGCGAGCCCTTTCCCCGCGGCCACCCCGCTCCGCACGGCGGGCTCGGGGCGGGGGGTCCCGACCGCGCGGCGCCGCCGCCGCCATCCCAGGGCCTCGGCGCTGAGCGCGGCCCGAGCCGCCCCCCGCCGCTGTCCTCCCCCTTCCCACAATGCAACGGCGCGGCTGACATGGCGGCCGGGCCGGAGTGAGGCGCTGGCGTCGGGGCCTCCAGCAGCCGGAGCCGGGCATGGCGGGGCCGCAGCCCCGGCACCCCTAGGGCGGCAGCCAGGTACCGAGCCGGGGGGGGGCCCTCAGGGTACGTGGCGGGGGGAGCCGGCGGAGGGGGCCGCACCGGGACCCCCGCACCCCCGGAGCCTCCTGCGTTGTCCTGTTGTGCGCCTGTCCCYCTGGATGCGCCGGGCTGGCCCAGGCCGGGTTGCTCGGGGAGGCCTTTGTGGCAGCCAGGAGGGCCCGAGCAGGAGCCCCCGCCGCCCTCTCCCCAGGACCGAGCTAAAAACTTGCTKCTCTTTTCGACCCCCCCATCGCCCGGGTGCCCCCGGGCCTGGGGAGCCGCTTGGGCAAAGGGTCCGTGCTCCTTTCCGACTCCCCTTGACTTCCTCTGACCCAGGCTCCGTAGGCGCTTTTTGATGCTTTGACCCCGGAGAGCGGTGACATAATTAATTTCATGATGGGAGAAGTCACCCAGCTGCAGAAGTGTCACTTAATTTCGGTGTCTGACAGGAGGAGCTCTGTTGGGAGAGGGAGGGCTCCTTTCCAGACATCAGTTGTGCAGCGCACCGGGTCTTTTGTTGTTGTTGTTGTTGTGTCGCGCCTCAGAGAAGACCCCTACGTAAGAATAATTTGGGAATGAAATTACAGCTTCCTGGAGCGTAAGTATTGTATGTTCCCTAAATATATGTAGAGAGGGGTGAGAAAATGCCCGCTGTCCTTGCTCGTCAAACAGCTGGGGCTTTTCCCTCATCCCTCATAGCGCAGCAAGGGGAAGTGCTGGATGCCAGGGCACCTGCGCGGCACCCAGGCGTYTACCTGGCCCTTCCTTCAAAGGCAGCTGGTGGCGAGGGGGAGCAGGAGGAGGAGCAGGATTTCCCTGCATCCTCGTCCAAGACAAGATCCCTGGGGAGCTGCTCTTGTGCATCTGCCCGTCAGAATAATAGTTTGGGATTGGGAATTCGTCCTATTGCCATTAAGCTGAGCAAAACTTTGCCCTGCTTGACAGTATATCCTGTTTTCTAGATGTAACCATTGCTTTGGAAATTTTGGAAAGCATATTGACTAAGTTAGCTTTCAGTAAGAGGAGGGCAATAATAAAAGAATTAATTTAGTGCTACTACTATCTTCTACTGAGATTGGATTTATTGCTGTCATTTGCAGAATGAAAACTGTATGTGCAAAGTCAATATTTCTGGTACTTTTGGCACGTTTTCAAGCTATGYAATATTATCATAAATTAATTGTAGATAAGTGATAGATCAGTAACTCTTTAAACTTAGAGGTACTAAAATAAAACTTATTGTCTAAATTTAGTAACAGTTCATATRATTTTCTTTTTTACTTGTTTTGCTTGGAGATGCAACCATAGCTGTACATGTACCTTTACTGTTAGAGGTTTTGGTTCTGATRTTTTATCAAATCTTTGGAAAATAATTTAACAAGTGTCATTGTATGATTTTTTTTTAAATTTATGTTGCTGGATTAAAAAAAAAAAAACAAGAAACATTGCCAGCAATAAGTAACTTTCAGATTTTTTTTTGATGACAACAGAGCTTGACTTAGGAGTCTAGTATTGGTTTTATTTTACAAACTGCTGTGACTCAGTCTGTGAGCCAACTGAGCAAGAACATGTTCTTGACAACTTTTCTGAAGGATTTTTTTTTTAGTTAGTGACAATTCTGGGCTTAAAGATGTTAGCAATGCATCCTTTGGTTTTAATTGTAGYTTGTGAACTAATTTGCAACTGGTCTAAAGCACTTCAGGGGCCTCCTTCCTCAAAGATCAGAGTTGAGTTGGCAGGACCACTGTTGCTTAAATAAAATCATAGTCTGGGCAAAATTCTGTGCCAAAGATACGTTCTGCTGTATTTTTATTTAGAACAACCACCAAGTATTAATAGTGGCTTAAGAACAAAATGGATAAATTGAGTTTGAATCCATTTCTGCAGTTGAAGCTAGCTTCACAGTCAGCTCAGGCCTCTGGAAGCCAATATTGACCCTGAAAGGCTTTGGATGCACACAACTCAGGACAGTTTTTTTTTTTTTTTTTYCCCTCCAGCTTCCTTGCCTGTGTACAAAAGCCGTATTTGTTTTTAAAGTTGAAGCTAAATTGGACCAGTTTCCTGATTGGGTTACAGCACGTACCTTCCAGCATAAGGCAGTGCATGGGACAGGTGGTATCCTCTTTTGGCTTCAGTGCTTGCTGAAGTTGGTTATAAAATTGTAGTGTTTTCAAATGTTTGGAGGATCATTACAGTAAATTTTAGGATCAGAACCGAAATGAACGAAAACATTAAGGGCCCTGTGTGCAATATGAAGAGAAGGGAAGTCACTGTAACTTTGTTGCATGGCCAGCTGAAGGATAGAGGGTACCTCACCCACTGCTAGAAGGGGAGTCTGCAGCAGCAGTAGGCTCAGAAATTAGTGTTATTGGCTTTGCTGTTTGGTGACGTGCCTCTTTCTTAGCTTCCCTGCAATATAGTATSATACCTAGAAAAGAGAAAGTGTATCGATGCAACTACAGACCAACCTATATCAAAGACATCTTGCACAGACTTCCGATTCGTGCATATTCTGGTAATTTAAGAATATGATTATTGCTAATTATATGTTACTACTAATTTTTGTACCAAACAACATTTTTCCAGTCCATCCCCTGCATAGGACACTTAGTCCTGTCTTGATTCAGACACTGCCTTACTACTTTTGCATACGAACTTGTGTATCTGATAAGAAACAAGACTGAACTCCAGAGGTCCCTTCCAACCTCAACTATCCTGTGGCTCTGTAAGCACTCTTAGCAAGTTTTCAGTCCTCCATGCTGTAATATTTCATGTCAGACCTTCCTATAGGGCTACAAAGCTCAGAGTGTTAGTTTTGTTATATCACTGTTTTGTATCAAATATCGTGTACTCTGCACTGGCTTTCTTCTTAGGAAGATTATACTTACTAGCTTAAATTCTGTAGTYTGTAGAAATAGGAAGATCTGAGACTCTATAGCATTTGCATGTTTGTTACTAAGAATATCTATAGGTTTATTGCTGGTGGAGCTTGAGGAGCTTTTAGTGGCAAGTAATCTGTGATAGTTTTAGTTTTAAGTAGTTTGGAAAACCACCAAAGACTGATTATATTTTGTATTCGATTATGCCTAGATTATTGTAAAAAAAAATTACATAATTGTACAATAACATTTTAAAAACTATCACCATAGAACGTGGGAGCAGCTTGAATAATCTCTCAGTTCCTAGACACAAACCTGGGCCTACAGCTATAAACAGTCCAGAAAAGAGACTTTTTTCCTCCCCTCTTTTCTTTCTAGCACATTAGCTCTGCAGAAGGAGACACTACCTGTATTGCAATACGAACAGAGTGCTTTTCCTTTTGTTTCTGTGACTGTAACCTTTGTTTGCTGAATATCTATTTGTTTTTATTGAGGAGTATCGGCCGGCCTATATTGGTTAGCAGCCTGAGGAGGCTGAGGTTAATCATCCCACTTACTGCAGGAAGGTTGGCTGGGGAGATTGGAGCTTAAGGGACAATCGCAGTGGGACTGATAAAAGCAGGTCTTAGATAAAAACAGGTCTCTGGATCTCAGAGGAGCGAGTGCTTTATAGAAACAGAGTGATAACAATTATGTTTGTAGTACTTCTGCTGTTTATCTTTAATCTAGTCATCCCTGAGGAAACGAAACTTAAGAGGCTCTTCTGTTTCACTTTAGTTCTTCTGCAGCCATGTAATTACTTTTATTACTTTCTAGTCAGTTTACAACATCCTTGAAATAACGTCAAAGATCAGTGAGCTACTGTATGTTTTCTGGAGGAAAAAAGAAAAAAAAAAAAAAAAGCTTGAGTTTAAAAGATGCCTCTACTGAGAGAAAAGCAGGTGGAAGCTGCACTTGCTCTTGGAGAGCAGCTAATAACTGGTGAGCGTGTTTGTCCCTGCAGCTACAGCCACATCTTGCTGCTTGCCCAGCGGCCTGTGCTAGAGAGTGTCATGGAGGGAGCATGAAATGAATAGGAAACCAGGTGTCTTCTGCTCTGCTGCTAACGAAATGATTAAAAAAAGAAATGCTTCGCCAAGGAGCAGTCTGTCACACATGAGAATGCAGGGGCCCAGAGTTTCTTCATCCTTGTCTTATTGTGGCAAAAGCTGATCCCAAATGCATAGTTAAGCTATGCATAAGCTAGAATTTGAAGAGCTGGAAGGGAAAATGTATAGAAACATGTCCTTGAGAGTGTGGTTTTTTTTCTTGTATTTAAGTATTACCCTGAATATTTGCAATTCAAATAAAATTTCCTAGTGCTAGTCTGAGAGAATGAGGAAGCAAAAGAAACTGTCAAAATGAAAATAAAACAGTTTGGTTCCTTCATTTCATCGGACCTAAATGAACTCTAAAATAATGCAATATAAGCTAGTTTTAGATACTYCTGTATTTGATTGCCATAGGTATTTGTCAAGAGGTTTAATCATTTTCTAGAGTTTAAGGTCAGATGCTGTCTTGTCTGACCTCCAGCTTTTGTGTTTCAGCCAAGGTTCTCTACAATTGCCAAGAACTGAGCTAGACTCAGAGGAGTTGCTTGCACTGTACATTTAGAAGGCAGGGAAACTGAGTCACCTGTAGCACCAGGAAACTGAAACCAGGAGGTAATGCTCAAGTGTTTGCAACAGGTGAATCATGCCCCACTTTGGAGCTACAGTGAAAACCTGTGTTTTTGCTGCCAGGCTGCCTGAGTGACAGTTCCTTTTTGCTTCTGGGTCTGGGCTTGCAAATAAGATGTGCAAATGAGAAGCACCACCCAGCTTTGCAGAAAGATGCCACCTCAGCTCTGATTCACCCCACTCTGGTGTTTTGTTTCCAGCCGTATCTTTCCTTTCAGAGATGCTCCTTTTCAGCTTCTGATTTCCCTCTCTTCCACCTATCCATATACAAGTGGTCAATATTTGTGGCAGGGAAAGAGGAATTATCATTTTTAAACCTCTCTTCTTCTAATGATGGTATGTTTCCTTTTCTCTCTTTTTAAAATTTTATTTATTTTTTAAGATTTTTTAATGTTATAGTTCACTGTTTATTTTACTGTCCAGTTCTCTCTGTGAGAAGTTCTGTGAGAAGGATAGCGTGGCTGCTATTGTATGCTACAGTAATTCAGATTTTCTCCTTTGATAAATCCTTTAAGTATCAAGGAAGAAAAATGATCCCTAAGTGTTACAACATTAGCACACTTGCATTTCAGATCTGAATTTKGTTGTGGTGATTTTTAACATTTTTTGTTACAAAATTTTATTTGTCTTAGGAAATTATATAGCAATCTGCATTATCTTTAGTGAGCCTACAGGAGAATTTTGGTGGGTTTTTTTGAAACTTTTTTGCATGGTCTGAACCAGCCAAATAGAAGCTGCTAAAAAGCAGAGCAGAATGAAGTTCCTCTTTCCCTCCAGTGCTGTGATTTCAGGGTAACTTTAAGCAGAGCAGTTGTTCCACCCAACTCCTTGCTGCTTGTTATTACCTCCTCCCTTGTTCCGGCTTGCGTTTAAGCTGAACGGGTTTCTGGTTTTGTTCCCTGTGCAGCCAGTAGAGATGCCTGCGGAGAGGGCGCGAGTGGCCCGTGCTGGGGAGAGGGTGGAATCGCTCCCTGCAGCAGGGAATGTGAAACCCTGGCCCGCGTGTGCGCGAGGCAAGGGCTGCGCTCCCATCCAAGGAGAAGTGAAATAGGACAGATGAGTTGTGTTGCCTTTATGTTTTCCTTAGGCTAAGCAACTAAAACATGATGAATAGTTAAAATTCGGAAAGGCCTGTTCTCCTTTCCTTTCCATTACATGCAGATTGCTGCAGTAGAAAAGAAGGTTGTTGGCAGGTAGCAATGTGTCCTTTATATTGCAGAAACATTTCAGCAGTCTCTGGGGCAAAGCCTTTGATTAGTGGTCAGACACCAGTGCATTTAGCTTCTTTCTGGGACTCCAGGCCCTTATTTGAACAGGGAGGCTTATTTGGTGCAGGTGCATGTCACTGGACTAGTAAGAATTGCTTTGGAGAAGATTGAAATCCAAAGGTAAATTCTATTTATTCTTTTGGCTTCCCCGTCTTCCAGGTTTTTATCTAGAATTGGGAGACTAGTGTTACCAGTGTTTAACGGAGACTAGCTCTAATGTTATTACCTGCACATATCTTTGAGATACTTCACTGTTGGAATTAATTTGGTAGTCTAGATTTTTCATTTTCAGGTTGTGTATTTTAGTAAAAGTGAACCTTGACTGTGATGCTGACATTAACTTCCTAACAGTTTGGTTCACCTCCCCTGACACACACACACACGCGCACACACACACACACACACACACACACACACACACCCCTTTTTGTGGAAAGATAATACGTATTTTAAATGATGTAAAAAATAGGGGCAAAACAATGTTGAAATTGGATTCAAAATTAGGCTCAAAAGGACTGAGTTAAGAAAAGTTAATCTGTGGCTAAAAAAATATTTATTGCTTAAGCTTTTCTTTGTCCAAGAAACCAAATCTTAGATAATTGATGACAATTAATATATGTACACAAATTGGAGGTGTCAAAAAATATAAGTCTGTGAATATAGGCAAGTGTAGGTCAGTTTATAGCTTGAACACTTAAAAATGTATCTGAACTTTTCTTTTTTTCTATTTTTTTCCTGTTTTTTAATTGGTTGATAAAATGGCATTTGCTTGCTGGAGACTGAATTAGTGGCCTTCAGGAGCTAATTTGAGCAGTCGGTTTTACTTCATGGTATTTTTTTTAGATGTGTTAACTTTTTTTCTCTCAATATTTTTTCAGTGTAATTCTAGACATCTTGATTTTTTTCCCCTAAAGCCAAAAATAGGAAGGAAGGAAGGAAGCACACTGCTCTGTTTTGTCACTGAGGGATAGTTACCATGGTCTGCCATTTTTTTGTCTCATTTACCCCCATCTCTTCTAAATAGAAGTCAAGATTAACAAAATATTCATGAGTTTTATTTTAATATGAAGTATATTATGAAAATTCATATTATGAGAATTATGCCTATGGGGGGAACATGCTTCCTATCACCATTAGTAATTTCATTTTTCCTTGGAGAGCTTTATTTTAATGCATTGTCTATGTAGAGCTTTGATATTTTTTCTTTCGATTTTTTTATAAAGTGTCTATCACTGTTTCTCCAGGAGACAATCAGCTACGATTCTTTCCTGCACAGTGTATTTAAAATCAACTTGAAATTACTGGAGAATTGCACTTGAAGTGGCCTCAAGAGGCAGAAGAAGCAGGTCTTCACTATAATGGAAGAGGCCAGGAGCTCAAAGAATGGAAATCATGACTCAAGGAAGTCTGCCCGTGTTGTCTGTGAGGAAGGCAAAGCAGTCAAAATTACAAATAATCAAAATTATAAACATAATAGAAATGACAAAGCTATGAAGGATGTTGGGAGAAGTTCTCCAAGTGGAAATAGCAGCAAAAAAAGTAAACAGAATGATGTTTTTTCTGAAAAACAAGAAGAAAATAAATCATGCAAAGGAAATAGTTGTGTTCCTGGAACTAAAGATACAGGGTCAAGCTTTCAGGATCGAAGTCATGGAAAGGCAAAAAAAATGCCTAATTTATCATCAGCAGTGGAAAACCTGAAACAGACAAAGGCTCAACAAGTGGGGGAAAACTTCCCAGTCTCCCATGTTACTGGGAATGGAGTTAGCTCAGAAACCTTAACAGCTACCCGGAGAGGGAAACCAGTGTTAGAAAATCCACTGGGAGTTCATACGTTGAAGACTAATGTTGATCAGACTGGTGATCCTGGTAAAACTGCTTCAGATCAAAGGAAAATGGAACATAAGTCTGATGACTTCAGTGAGTATCATGCAGTACTGCTTTATTCATTTTTGTTCTGGTAAAACTCTTAACAATCTGAAATAGGCTTTGAAATGTTTCTATTTGCATTTTTTTGCATATTGTAAGTTGCTGAGTGCATTTACAGAGAGCATATTATTATTAATAAGTATATTACTTAGAGATTATGATAACTGTCCTTTTTTCTTCCTTTTTTATTTTTTTCTCCTCTCCTCACTAAAACCTAAACATCTCTGCAAGATGGATAGATAGGGTGTGTGGGTTTTAGACAATTTTGTGAATTTGGTGCCTTGGAAAAAAAATTAATGCTACCATTGTTTCTTATGGAAGGACTTTCCAGAAAGATAGGGGGAAAAAATCAGCAAGAAAAATTTCTTATAGGCAGTACAAAAACAGTTTTCTGTGATTGCTGTGCTCTTTTTGTTACCAAATCTTTGAAAGATGATTTGGCAGAAGGCTTTTCATTTAGGGGACTGTGTAACATATTAATCAGCAGTTATCCAAGAAAGATGTTCTTTTTTTCCTCCAGTTTTGGAATTAAATCAGGATTTGTGCCATTTCAGCTTATTTCCTTAGCACAGGATTTGCCAAACTTATTCAAAGCATGTATATATATTTTTCCCCAATAAAAATSCTGTTTTGAGGCTGCTTTTTTAACCTATCTTAAAGATTTTAACAGAAAAAAATAACTTGAGATGGCAGCATCCTGTGATAAGTCAGCTCTTTGTAGACCACCGTCATGTACTGCAGGGACCATCTGTCATTGACAAAACCAGGACTTGAAAACTTGCTCCATTTTTGTTTCCTAGCTAGTCTGGGAACAGAGGCAACCTCATAAAAACCCGGCTTTTACCAATGCTTGCAATTACTGGAATAGTTCAGGGTGTAAGTATTTGGAGAGATTATTAAACTATGAACAAATCACAGGCATCTGGAGGAACAGGCCTTTCAGAATCCACTTGTGTGTTTGCAAACAGCCGCGTTCCAGAACGCCGTGGCAGCTGGCCGCAGGGCAGCGAGGTGTCACCGTGCTGTCAAATGCAGCTACACAAGGCTTTTAAGTTGAGGTGGTTGAAATGTGTGGATACCAGCTTTGTGAGATTGTTTGGGTCAATGCCTTTAAAGTGGTTTTATGACTGTTTCCTCAGCAGAGTGCATGATGTAAATGTTTTAGCCTAGTATTTGTTATTTCTGTCACAGTAAAACATTAGGATCTCGCGTACTCTACTGTGCTCAACGTAAGAACTTTTTTTCTTGCCTTGGAGAATTTAACAGAAAATATAAAGTTAAGATTGAAGAACAAAATGGATCTATCAATTATTTTTTTTTTCTTTTGAGAGCACGTAGTAGCATACTAATTTCTGAAGTTTCTACAAAACTGTGGTAAATGTATTGAAGAGATTCTGATCTCCATGGTGCTTTTGGCCAGCTTTTGGGCAAAAGTCTAGAATGTGTGTGGTTCTTCACTGAGACCCTCTTAACTGTTGTGGCCACAGTTCTATAACTTTTCTTGAGTTCTTCTGAAGAAAATACCTACTTTTTTCTGTAGATAAAGAGAAGAATTCTGAATCAACTAAAGAACATACTTTGGAGGCTGATTATTTAGAAAACACTGCTGTTATTGATGAATCTAATCTGACAG
The DNA here is from genome assembly GCF_003342845.1 of Nothoprocta perdicaria. Lineage (NCBI taxonomy): Eukaryota > Metazoa > Chordata > Aves > Tinamiformes > Tinamidae > Nothoprocta > Nothoprocta perdicaria. The sequence continues at coordinate 17,433,507 of NW_020454092.1, read as the reverse complement.
CTGAACAACAACTAGGACTGAAACAAGCTGAAGAGCGACTGGAAAGAGATTACATCTCTAGACTTGAAAAAGTAAGTTGTGCTGCTTATTGGGCAGAGGAAAAAAAAGTTGTCTCTGTACAAGATCCTTAAGCCTACCTTTCATTCTATTTATTTCTTTTTGGGTGGTATTTCTGTTACATCCCATTGCCTTTGTTTCTTTGTTCTTTATAATGACGCAGTTACATGATCTAAGATACTATTCCTACTAATTGACTGATCCCCTGTTGGAACAGAAGTAGATTGAAAATTTGATGTTCCTTCTGTGGCATATATAGCCTGTATGGAACAATATTTTTAATTCTACAGGGCTAACGGGTGACTGTTCCATTACTTAGCTGAGATTTTTCCAGCAAGTCAGGTTACCTGGACACTCAGCATACAGGATTGAAAGGGACCTCAGTGTATTAGCCTTCCACTGGTCAGAATCACCTATGCTGAAGATGACACCTCAAGAATATTTGTCTGAGCTGTTCTTAATCTTCATTGGAACAAATTTACAAACCGCTTTGGGAAACCAACAATTTTTTCCTAATGTTTAGTGCAGCTCTTTYTTGTAGCATTATAATCCCTTCATATTTGATCCTAGGAAAATAAACCTAACACTTCATTCCTTTTTTTAGCAGCCTGCCACACATTATAATATCATTACCATTTCTCCCTTCAGGGTTGTCTRCTTTAGACTCACTTGCTCTTCGTTTGTCATTGGATGTGCGTGTGGCTTTTTTTAAGTTAGTGGTTCATTCTTGTTGCTTTTCTCTTGGCTTCTGCCACCCAGTACGTGTAACAGGTATCCAAAATTGGGCATAGTGTTTCAGCTGAAGTCTTAACTGGTGCCATGTAAAGAGGAAGGCTGACTTCATCCATCTGAAATAAAACATTCATGTTTATGTTAGAGCAGGGTGTCTGCTTTTATAACAGCAGGAAGATGTTGACTTCTACTAACATCTCCATATCCTTTTCTTAAGAAATGCACAGCCAGGTGTTGCCAGACCTGTATTTATTTTGGGTGATAATATGTGTGCAAGAATAATACTTTGCTTTGATGTTATTTAATTGAATTTCATTAATTCTGTTTCTGTAATTTGTTGTGATCATTTGGAATTGTCATCTTGCAAAGCCTTGCAGACTGCTCCTAAATTGGTGTCTTTTGCAAGTGTAGTCAGCATACCTCCTTTTTAATTATTGTTATTTCATAAGTCTTTGACAAAATAGATTTTGATGCTGGAAGGATCCTGTTGACCACTGCTTAGCGTATGTCTGGAACAGTGGTGAATTTTGATATGTGCCCCTTCAAGCCCACCTTACCAATCTCTGTTTAAATAAGCTTTTATGATCTGTGTTTGATACAATGTAAAATGACAAAAAAAACTTGTTAAACCTAAGATGCATCATCTGTTGCTGCTTCTGTAAGCCTTATGATATTGTGTTTTTAAAAAGCAACTCTAAAATTGGTTGAGTATAACTTGTTCTTAGCAGATCTGTTTGTCACCTGTGACCTATTTTCTTCTATGTACTTATTAATATCCTAGTTATTTATTGCAGTATTTTTCTGGAGGCTAATTCTGACTGGTCTCCAATTCCTTGGCTTTTCCTTTTTAGGTTTTTAAGGATAGTTTTAAGGTTTTCTTTCCAAGTGATCTGGAGCCTTTCCATTCCCCTTAAGTTTTCGGATACAAGTGACTCTGAGGTGGATTAGCCAAGGGTAAATTTCACGAGGCCTAGGTTGTCTGAAGGCATCTAACTTAAGTAGCAGCTTGTAGCTTTCTATTATTATTGTTTTGAGTTCTTAGCTCTTTTGTTGGTGTCAAGCATAGCTAGATGATTAAACCAAGCTTTACAGTAAAGGCCAAGTAACATGATTTAATTTTTCTGACAACATCTGTTGACCTAGTACTGCAGAGCAGTATTGTACATACTCAGGTATCCTTGTTTCCATAGGACTACAACCAGCACATTTTATTGAACTTGATTTAAAGAAATACCCAGTCACTTTTAATATTATTATTGCTGAAATGCACTCAGCTTCCTATGAGTGGTAAAATACTATTTTTCATCTGCAGTCCTTGGATCTTCGTAGTTGTCAACTGTAACTGACTGCAACTTATGTTCCTAGTAGATGTTTAATTTCATCTTTCACTGTTGCAGAAAATAAATCTGAAGGAAAGTAGTAGTAAAAATGTAATGACTGTGTTATTTTAAATTTATATTTACTCTGCAGCTGGAGAATATTGGAAAGTATGTGAAGTTTTTCTAAAAGCGAAAGATCAAGCTTATAAGTTGAAAAACTCACTCAAATTTAGCAGTGGTTGAGGCATTCTGTGTAGTAAATCAAATTTGTTTAACCTAAAAATAGTCCGTTTTAGCATCTTAAAATGGTATTCTGTCTTCATTCATTGCTATGACACTGTTAAGCAGCTGGTGTTTTTAATATGCTTTTCCGTTTTAGTAAATACAGATGTGCTAGGATTAGAATAGAAATGTTAGGTAGGGTCTTTCAGTCTCTCAGTTATAACTGACAGCAGTCACTGGAAAAGTAAAAGCCTGGAGCAAAAACTAAGATTTTTTTTCCCTTGCGGTCCCTTGAGGAGGGACAGAAGGAAGAATTCTCTCACATGTTGTCTTTGAAGTGAGCATATCAAAAGGCTTCCGATCTCTGTAGCTGTGTTTTATTAGAACATTGCAAGAGAGTAGGAAAAACAACTACTGGATGAGACAGATCCAAGTGGAGGATTTGAAAGCAATTCCTGCCCTTTGCAGAGGTGGCCCTTTCTGCCCTTGAGTCTAGCAGTTCTCAGTGGTTTTGCTGCATGAATGAGCTTCACAGTGTCTCCTCTTGGGCCCTGGGAAGGTGGTGCTTTTTGCGTCCTCTCCTGAGAGTTGACTGGGAGGCTGTTTCTTCCTGCAGGTGCCTCTCCCAGGCTGAAGCTCCCCATTTGTATACTCTGTCACTCACCTCCTTTCTGTCCAAAATGTCCTACAAATCTTTTGAGCATGATGAATTTTTCATGGGAATGGAGTAATCTCATGTCCAGCTGCAGCTTCCTCTCTTATACAGAGTACAGGCACCAGGAAGTCAGAAACTACCTATTTTTCCTCCTTGCTGGCCGGGCACCCCCTTTTAAAAGAATGTAAAATACAGTATTGTACTTTACACTGTGATTATGCGAAGCAGGGCAACTCCACTGTCACAACATGTAGAACAGATAGTGTGGTGAATACTTCCCATTTCCCCCTCCGAAAAAGGAGGATTGATTTTGAAATTTAGTAAATCCATAGTTATTAAAAACTCAGGCTGTCAGGGGACTAGTTTACTGGCTTAAATTCAGGTTTAAGCATAAACTGTTAAGTCTTAATCTTGCTATACCCAAATCTACTCAGAATTGTAACTTGCAAGACATCTCTTTCTCCTTCCTTTCTTTCTCTCCTTGTCATATGGACACTTTTTTTTGAGATTATTTAATGTTTGCAAAGCTATATTATAATATATATAATAATATGATATTATAAGTGATGCATTGTTAAATCTATTTATTGTTCACATAATTGGGTCTCAGAAAATTTTTCTTCAATTTATGGCTGTTTTTCCTCCAGCGCTCCCCAGAATATACCAACTGTCAGTATCTATGCAAGCTCTGCTTAGTTCACATTGAAAATATCCAGGGAGCTCACAAGCATATTAAAGAAAAACGTCATAAGAAAAATATAATGGTAAGTTAAAAATAAGAATTTTGACCGTTGGTTTTTTATTTTTAAAAATATTTTATGTGGTAAGTTTCTTTGCATCATCTTCATTTGAGTGGAAGTTTGTGTGTGCTGAACGGAATTGCACAAATTCCTGTTGCTCATTTTCAGTTTGAGAGCAAGGGTTTGATGATTTGCCCAAGGCAAGAGGAAGGAATCTTTGCGGTAGTTGCTTTGAACTTGTCTCTGAGTAGTGGGCATTTGGTAGGAGCTTAAGCCTCATAATTTTACTAACAGAAGGCTAAGCAACTCTAGGTGAGAAGCACTTTTTTTTTTTTTTTTTTYTKWTTTTTTAAGAAAATAATGCAGTCAGTGGCAAGCCCATTATGGGGGATTTTTTTTTTTTTTTTTTGGCTTGTGTGGTGTGTCTTTTTAATTCACGCCCTTTATATGATGGGTAAGCAAAGGAAATAGTATGTATAGTACCTACGTCCTCATCACAAGAGAGATGTGGAACTTTTAGAGAGGGTCCAGTGGAGAGAAATGAAGATGAAACACAAGAAGTTTCATCTCCATAAGTGGAAGACCTTCTTTCCTGTGAGGGTGCCAGAGCCCTGGAACAGGCTGCCCAGGGAGGTTGTGGAGTCTGGATGTGACCCTTTGTCATGTCCTCAAGGTGTCCCTTCTTGAGCAGGGGGGTTGGACTAGATCATCTCTAGAGGTCCCTTCCAGCCTCAACCATTCTGTGGTTCTGCGATAGACTAAAGAGAATTAAAGTAGGGATTCAGTTCCAGAGATGTCATTTGTCATCTGCCTGTGCTTATATGTATGTGTAGCTTTTGTTTGTTTTGCTTTTCTTAAGGGAGAAGGGCAACTGGTTGCATTGCTTTAAGAAATTAGTTTTGAACATGACTCTAGTAAAGGGCTTACAGTTGTGGAGTTTTGTTTTTGTTGTTACTTCTTTTTGTTTGTTTTTTTGCCAACTCATTCTATTTAGATGCCGGTGAAGATTTACAAATCTGGGGTGTGTAGAGTTTTGTGGTTCGGATAGTTAAACTAATTCTACAACTGTTTCCCAAGATGTAGTCAGTGGTTTATTACTGTTTTCATGTTGTTCATACCGTTCTTGTACTTATGATTAATGCTCTAATATATACAAGCCAAGACATCACTGGGATCACTCTGAGTGTGGTGTCTCGGAGAGTAGTATTTTTGTTTTTATGTTCAGTTATTAGTTCTAAGACACTCTGCTTCCCTTGCTGTCTGCTGAGTTCTATCATGAAGGGCGAAAATAAATAAGATGGCAACAAACCAGACCCACATATGATATGGAAACACTTTCCTACCATGCTTTCCATCTGGGCATGGAGATAAGAAGTGAGGAAAGAGGTTTCTTTACCAGTGAATAGAAATGATAGATGACAGGGAGTGGTTTCAATTTATAACACTTGTCTACAGTAGCTTCATGTTGTATTACAAAGTRGAGTGATAAGTAGTGTGTAACTATGTAAATATTACTTCATTAAACACATGTATTTGCCTCCAAAACTCTTGTGTATTTTAAATATATCACTGTATACATTTGAATTACCAAGTTGATGATTATTAGTTTGACTAAGCAGGTTCCATTATTTACAGCTCTAATGATGAAAAAAAGAGTACCAAATAAGCTCAGCAGCACTCAAGGAAAAGCCTATAGCAATGCTATTAAAAAATGCATTTCAGAAATCCTTTGTTAATTTTGATTAAGAAATTAAAAGTTGATAGAAATGGTTTCATGCTGGACTGGTGTGTTGTCTTAATGCATAACTATGTTGCAGTTATTGTTTCTTTCTATTGTCAGTCATATGTTTCATGCTGTTGATGAACTTGTGAAACAAGTACTTGTTGCACCTGTCCTTAAATGACTTGATGTCACTGGCATTTATTATTCTGGCTGGATTAAAGTGATTGGCAGATGTGAGAAGAAGTGGGAGGAGACTCCTCATCTTAAACTTACTTGGTGTTAGGCCTTTTCTGCCACTGAAATCTTCCCTGCAGTTGTGATCCCTTTTGAAAAATTGTGTGACCCTCATAAAACTTCCTGTGCTCAATTACTTTTAGTATGTAGAAACGTTTGCAGCTTTTCACTTCCTGGGATGCATTCTGTGTCAGAGCTGCCACAAAATGTGGCTCAGGAATGTGACTCTCCGGGTTTCCTCCTCGGTTGCCAGCTGTGAAACAACACGTTCTCCTTCAAACACGGGCGGTGCTGTCGTTTCCATGAGCCACACTATTATACTTGCCAGTTGAGCTGGGCACAGTTCCTGCCTTYGCAAAAATGCGATCAGTACAGCATAAATAGAAAAAAGCATAAACAGCAAACAACTTTCTGGTATCTTGTAATACTATGAGATAACATTTTTCTCTTAAAATATCAGCTTTTACTTTTATCATCCAAAAATTATTCAGGAAAAACAGGAAGAGAATGAACTGCGTGCCCTCCCACCCCCCTCTTCTGCACAGTTGGCTGCCCTGAGTTTTACACTCATTGAGGCAGCAAAAGAACAAGGCATATCAGATGAGGACTTCCGAATCCGTCAAGAAATCGTAAACGAGATGGAGAAAATTATTCAACAACCTTTACCAGGTATCCACAGTATACTCCATTTTCTTTAGGGGTAAATTGTTCTCCTTTATTCTCATCTACATTTTGTTACTTTCGTTAAGGATGGAATATCAAATTTCAGGTTAAAGTATCTTTATATTATACAATAAAAGTATGTTTTATACAATGTTAATATATACAGACCTTTTAATATAGACTGGACCTTGACAGGGGRAAGTATAGTTGGGCTTATTTTTGTTCCATTCTGGTAGATATTCACTGAAGCTATTTGGCTTCTCTGCAGTGATGATTTCTTTCAAAGATTGAAAACCTCTAGGGCTCCAAGTATTTGCTCTTGTTTAAATCTTTGGCCGCAGAAGCTCTCTCTCTCCCAGTCTTCCACCTAATCAAGCATTACCGAATGCCTGCAGTGGTGTGTTCTATAGTAGAGATATTATTTGGAATATCTGCAGGTGCTGCTCAGTAACTCTTCATTAAAAGAAACCATTAAAATCAAGAAAGTTTGTTTCAATCAAGAAACAGGCATTTCTTCTCATGCACATTTAATAGCTAATGGATCCTAAATTCAAGAAAGGTGCGCTTTGCTGAGGTCAGCTGTAGGTTCTGAAAATCTTTTCAAAGCCTAAATTACCTTTAACAGATCTAGATACATCTCCTGGGAAAGACTATATTTACTTAATTATATGTTTAATAATTATATTTAATTATATAATGCCTCATCTGCTTCTTTCTTGATAACTTTTTAAAGAAGTCTGAGTAGGTTAAATGATTAGTCACATAGAAAGTTAAGTTTCTTTATGCTTATGAAGTTTTTAAGATTTGGCAGGGTATGCAGAATGGTAGTCATGTTTTTGCTTCAGATATTTAGCATGTTACTTCACTAGAACACATGACACATTCATACCCAGTATATACCACCATTAGAAAATACAATAACACATGTAACTTGTTTCTTTGTAGTTATTTCCTGTGGTGCAAATGATGCACTGAAATGTTGAGATCTGAATTTTGTAGCTGTACTAATGTTTCCATAATGTTATCAGTAGTTGACTTTTCAGTGACCCTTAATATCATTAACAGAAAAATGAGTTTTCAAACTCGGGTTTCATTTATATCAAAACTGAGCTGCTGTTTTCTGTTTTGTTTTAGAAATACAGCGTTTTTTCCATTTGCTTTATAAAAATGCAGTTATAAGAAAGACTTTTGTTTACTGTAGGATGATTAGCCTTATTTTTACGAAGTACATTTAATATACACTTAAACATAAGATACTGAATAGAAGGAGGAACTTTACTCGCCTCTGTAATATTGCCATAGGTGGCTTCTCTGTGCAAACCTCTGTTCTGACATGCTATAGAGTTTTCTACTGAAAATTAGTATTTTAGCATAAGACAAAGCAGAGGCAGCAATTTTACATACCTACTCATGAAAACTACTGTGCTAATGGCGTCTGATTAGCTGATATGTTGAGCTCATGTGGAGAGGTATTTCCATACCAGTGAATGGGAATTTCTTTTCCCACTTTTTAAGACCTGATGTGTATTGATGACTGTATTTTCCTAAGGTATAAAACTGCATTCATGAACAGTACAGGAATCTGGTATGTTTTTTGCTAGAGCCCACAACAGAATCTGTGTGATCGTTCTTACTACYGTGGGACTCCATAGGGAATAATTGCAGTGGGTTTAAAGTTTTTTCTTTCTTGGGCCAAACAAATTCATTTTGAAAGGACTAGCTTCTAAGGAGCACAGCTTGAAGCTGCATCTGTGTAAGGGTTAATTTTTTTTAGTTATTTTGTTGTGATTCTGTTTGAGAGTACTTGGTTCAAACACAAGAGTAACTTAAGTTTTTTGTTTTGTTTTGTTTCCTGAAGGATATATGATTGGAAAGGAGTTAAGAATAGCCCCAAATATTAACTAATATAAATATATAAGAAACTAAATAYGTATGGCAGGAAAGCTTTCATCTGCATACTCTTTCTACTTCATATTAAAGTCCGTGCTCTAGCACATCATTTTTCATGGAATTATTGTATAGTTCCTGATTGATTTAGAGTAGATCTATTGTGCATCCCCCCTAGAAAGGAGTCATATTAACTACAGAATTACAGATTAATACAGATTTATTAAAAATAGCATATTTATTTARTAAATGGATGCATGGCTTTGTGACTTAGATTACTTCGAAGTTGCACTTCATATGTATGTTTTCGGATGAATTAGGCATATGACATTGCTAATGTAATTAATGAAGATTGTAGTATGTGAATGTTTTTTATCACAAGTGTTTTATGAGGCAGYGAGGAATTTTGGAACCAGCTAGCTGCTGCGGTGAAATCAAGCTCTTATTAGCAACAAAACCTAACTAAAATCTTGCACTAAGATGGTGGCAGTCATTACTACTTTATGTCTAATTTTGTGTTTAAAATCTAAACCAGAGCTGCAGTGAAAGTTTATTTTGAAATAGGTTTAAAATTAGTGGATATATGGTAATTGTACTATTAGAGTCATCAGTTTTCCTGCGGGGCTGTGATATAGAAATGACTGGCCTTCTCAGGAATAAGAAACTGCTTCAATTTTCATTAATCTGAGAGTACCGTGTGGCAGTTATGAGATCTAAAGCAAAGTATGTGTTGTCCATTATAGAATAATCTGTTTACTAGCTGTTAAGCAGTTAAGTTTTTTCTCTCTTCCAGACTGTTCCTTAAGGATGTATGGCTCCTGTTTAACTAGATTTGCTTTTAAAACCAGTGATGTTAACATTGATATAAAATTTCCCCCTAAGGTGAGTAGATGTTCTCTTGTTTTTAACTAGGACAGTTCTTTTAAATCGAGCCCATCAACATTTATTTTTCCTCCCTTGTGTGCATCCCTGTTGGGACATACTGTGCTATGATAACGCAGAGCACATAAGTTTTGACTTCGTACCAGCTGTGTTATGAATCAAATTGCCAAAGCTTTYTATTGCTTATAAGATAACTTTAATTCTGTTTTATTTTTTTATCCTCACCATAAAAAAAAAAAAAAAAATCACTGAAGCAAAATGAGAAAAGTTGCCTGCAATAAGTGTGTTTTTAAGTGCTCAAGATTCAAACAGTAATATCTTGTAGGTCTTTGTGCCTGTCTTTGTTCCTGTTTATTTTTGTTTAACTGTTGGCTTAGAATTRACAATTTTCCTTTTTGCATTTTAGTCAGTTCCAAGTAGCTGTCCCAGTTCATAGCTTCCTATGGTGCAAAATTCCTGAAGAGTGCTGTAGCTTGAGCTGTAGCCACTGAAGTTGTTGATTCATTTTTGGTATGGGATAGCAACAGCATGCTCTTGTTAAAGATACCTAGTTGCTGAAGTTGGGTTTTTTTTATGGACTGTGTGTGTTACAGTGGAATTCCAGTTATCTGTTTTGGGTACATATTTGCATAGAACAGTTTGAAATGACATTACAGTTAGGAAGCAAAACTGAGTCCATTTTCAAACAAGTGCATGTCAGGTTTACCCTGTCCTTTTGTCTGAGAAGCTCGAAGATAGTACCAATTTTTAGCTTTTCCTTGAACTATTTTACAACTTTTCTTTGAAGCATCAGTTCAGAAATGTATCGTTGATTTCTGGGGAGAGAAGATATTTTARAATACTAACTTTTAAAAATCTTCGGGGAAGTAAATTCTGCTGTTAAAATCTAAATTCCTTACTGTTGTATATTTCTGATGGCATATGTTGACTCTGAAACTGTTGAATATATAGCAAGCATTAATTTTACTGTAGTTTCATGGTAACAGATTTCATAGAGCACATGCATTAACTAGAAAGGCTGTAGGCTAAACAAAAAAGCTGACTTATTAGTTATGCCTGTTTTCATGGTGCAGGCAGGCACAGTTAATGTTTTCATTAATATTGATAAGTGATTTCACCTCTGTTTCAAGCAAACAAACCGATAATGTTATTAACTGTGCAGTGTAAGTATTTTTAAACCAAGTGTAAATAAAATGGGTCTGAATAATGCAATCTCTTCTATTTTTGTCATTTTAGATGAGTCAACCAGATGTACTGATACAGGTGCTTGAAATCCTGAAGAACAGCGGTGAGTTATTTACATCATTTGCATCTCATTTCTATTTAAATAGRTAATTATTTGAGCTATTGCATTGTTCAGTGTTCCTACATAATGCTCACGGTGAGAATCAAAAGTAAAAAGGATCCCTTAATGGTGCATTACGCAGCACTTGGAACTTGCCTTGTTTTGTAAATACCCGATACAAATGTARTAGTTTTGAAGATACAACTGGGAAAACTGTGAAGGACTTTTATACATAATGTGTTTTCTTTTTTTCTCCTTGCTTAGCTGCCTACTCAGACGTGGAGTCAGATTTCCATGCCAAAGTTCCTGTTGTCTTTTGCAAAGATGTTAAAAGGTACATGTTATTGAAAAGGATTTTTAATGAGATACCAGGTTCTCCTGTGCTTGTTCAAAGCAGCTGCTTGCCTTCACTGCCAGCAAAAAATATTACTGTAACATTCATCTAACTTTCATGTGAAAGGGCAATTGTTCATACACAAGAAAGTACAATCCAGAAAGAAAGCTTAACTTTGTTTTTGTGCTTGCACTAAAACGTATTCATAGAGCTCCTTGATTGAGTCAGACAGTTCCCACTCTATTATAGTTAAATATAGAAAAAGTAGAGTGGTTCTCAGACAATATTTTAAAATTCTACCAATCTGACACTTGCAGTAAATTCCTAACAGGTAGTAACCTCTAAAAAGAAATGTAGTTGCTGTATGATGATCCACATTGCTGTGACTGTGGATTAGGTGTTACTGGTTACTCTAACTTGCATTTAATTATTTTTTTCCATATACTTGAAGTTCGTGAATTGTGTAAAATTGCATAAGTAAGTAATGGCAGAACTTAAATTTAGAGCAAATTCTTAATGATATTTTGTACTTTAGCTGTGATGGACATATATAACTTACAGGTCCAACACAAAGTGATAGTAGAGAAAATGCCTTTCTGTAGCTTTCATTAGAAAGATCAGGTTCTTACATTGACATTTCAAAGTATGATTTTAGTATGGTGAGTTTTATGTAGAGAGATAGCTGTATTTTTTTTTTTGACTCCCTGCCTTTTGTTTGTAATTGCAGTGGTTTGACATGTAAAGTGAGTGCTAGGAATGATGTGGCTTGCCTTACAACTGACCTGCTGGCTGCACTTGGAAAACTGGAGCCTGTTCTTATTCCCTTGGTTTTGGCTTTTCGCTACTGGGCTAGAGTAAGTTTATAAATATTGAGACTATTATAATATGTTTATTTCCTCTTTTTAAGTAGTATATATTCTGTAGCATATATACGTATACCGTAAGTATGTTTGTAGAAGAAACTTCYTGCCAGGAGTTTACAACTGTGGTATAAACAGACCAGAAGGGGACTGAAGATTTTGGTTAGAAACCATATACATTTTTGAGGCTTCCATTATTCCATTAGCAAGCTGCTTTACTAGAACTGTTTCTTTAAAAAACATCTCGACAGAGCAATGCAAAATTTACTRCTGTGTAGATAACAGTAATCAGAAAGCTGTTTTGCTCAGAAAAGAGGCTGTTGTAACGTATTTAACTTTCAATTCAATTCTGAAATTTCTGTCAAGCTGTATTTGGTTTATAATATCTTCACTTTATTGAAAGATTAATTATATAATGATAGTATTGTTGGTTGACTTAACAAAGCCTTCTCACTTGAAAAGTTGTTTTACGACATGTGAAGACAGCAATCAAAACTACAAAGGAAAACTGTTTSAAGTCTGATGTGTATATTTTCTGTGGAAGAAAACAGTATCAGATTTCAGCTAGGTGTAATGAATCCCCTCTATATGTTAATCATTTTTATATGTGCACAATAATAAATGTCTGGCAGCTCATTACAATTCTAAATCAGAACATAACTGTGTCCCATGATCACAAAATGTGATAAAGAAAATTACAGATAACAAAATAGCATAACTGAAGCATTTTTACAAATTTTAATTTGCATTTTTGTTTTGAGTGATTGATTTATGTGTGCATTTTTCAATATAGCTTGTTGAATAATGCAGGAAATGTGTTGTATTCTGAGTAGATCATAGGTGAACAGTAGGTGACTGAGAATTTCTTGTAAGAGTTTACCATTTCTGTCTACATTTATAAAGCAAAAACATAACTGTAGTTTCTGAGAAAGGACTTTCTGTTCAGCTTTAGTGTACATCTCGTTATTTTTTATTTGTATTTGTACTTTTGTGATGCGCTTTAATTGAAAGCGTTGATGTTACATCAATCAATACATTATTTATTCTCTTACAGCTGTGCCATGTTGACTGCCAGGCTGAAGGTGGGATTCCTTCATATTCCTTTGCCTTAATGGTGATATTTTTTCTTCAGCAAAGAAAACCACCTATTTTACCATCCTATTTGGGCAACTGGGTAAGTGTTTGATAATACGGTAACTGTCCTGTTAATTTTTTGAAGCTATTTATGTGCTCTAAAAGGTCTAAAATGCAATAAAATCCATTAAACTTGATTGTCTGAGAAATTTATAAATAAAATACATTGGTACTCAGTCCTCTCACAGTTGATGCCTAATGATTGTGATGACCTCTAAAAGGCAGCTACTGTAGCCTGTGTAATTGTGAAATGCTTTATTTTGGAGGAGAGGAAATATTTTCTATTTAGTTCTCTAAATTTGCTTGCCTAGCTTGAAGGGAATAGATCCCACAGTTGTCAGTGTTATGTTTAGTGAAATCTTTTTGGTGATGTATATCATATACAGTCTTGTTTCAGAACTACTTTACTTGTTGTTAGATTGAAGGCTTTGACTCGAAGAGGCCGGATGACCACCAACTGAAAGGTATAGAAGAAGAGTTTGTACGGTGGGAGTACAAACCACCAACTAATGGTTCAGGAAAAAACTCAGTTGGAACAGAGGGTAAAACTAAAGTTGAACAACAAAAAGGCAGTGGTAAGAAGGTAGCAAGCTCTGAAGTGGACAACCAAAGTAATGCAAAGGAGAAGCATGGAAATGTAAGTCACTGTTTTGTTTCAGTGAAAATAATATTCCCTCTCTTTTCCCTGTTTTTGATCTTTAAATGTTAATATCGGGGGGAACCAAGAAAAAGAGGAAGCAAATCTTCATTTCTCGTTTCAACTGAGCATTTTTGTCCATCTGTTTCAGTCTCCCTTAGCATTCAAAACCCCTCACCAAGTTTCACTGGGACAACTGTGGTTAGAATTGTTGAAGTTTTACACACTGGAATTTGCTTTGGAGGAGTATGTCATCACCATACGGGTACAGGAACTCTTAACCAGAGAGAACAAGAACTGGCCTAAAAGGCGAATAGCCATTGAAGGTAGGGTTGTTGTTTCAGATCTCCAGTCATAAAGCATTGTCTCTATTTATCTAACACGTGCCGATCTGTTGCAACATGTCTGGTTACATCGTTTGTAAATGTAGGAGAAAGTACAATTTTGATATTTTTTCAACTATTTAGTCTGCTTGAAGACAAGTTTTCAGTTTAGTGCTGTGTTTTGTAACTAATTCTTGAAATATGAAGTGGAATTTTGTCTCTCCATTTCTTACCATTCTATTCTTATCTCCACTTGTTACATTTTTTATAAACCACTTGTTTTTCCTTTTTAATCATTTGGATAATAGAATTTTCAACACCTATATCTATGTTTACAGTACTAGAAAGTATTCTGAGAGTTACCAACTATCAGTTTTTCCTCTATCTCTCCTGCAGACTTTGCAGAGAGGTTAGTTCTGATGTTAGTGAGGTGGAGCAAATTCTTTGAYGAGAAACTCCCTCCACTTTCAGTAATTCTCTGTACCGTGAATGAAACTGAATGCCATGTCACAGGCTTTCAAGATCTTAGTATCCTTCTATGGGCAGTGCTCTTTGAAGGAGTGAGACTATATGAACCTGATGGTAATGTATAGCCTGGGTTAAAGCATGTAAGGGACCAAAGAGGGAAGATGATTTTGTCTGTTGTCTCTTCATAGAAGACGCTGGTGCCTTAGGTTTTCTGTAAAGTACGTGAGGTAAGAGAAGGGAAGGAGGAGGTCAAAGAGAGTCCCAGAGGCAAAGAATAATATTAAAGATGTACTGAAGTAGGAGTCAGTAAGTGTGAGGAGAAGAAGAGGAAAAGAAAACAAGTAATGAATTGTTGAGGCATATCCAGAGTAGTGGGCTTCAGGATCACTTATGTTGCTTGAATTTCTTCTCATGGTTCTTTAATCAATCTGAGCTAGGGAGTTTTAAGGGAAAAAAAATAGTAGTATTATTTAGCACGGAGGAACTAAAACCTTTAAGGTGGAAGTATTGATTCTAGAGAAGTAGGAGGACTTATTTTTAAACAGAGATTGCATTCTGGGTCTGGTAGCTGTTGGTGTTTCTTAACTGTTTGTAACTGAAGTTATGAGGAAGTTATAGAAACTCAGTTTGATGTTATCTTCCCAGGCAAATTTCTAGCAGTCATGCAAGTGCTGTGTTTACTTGGAAAAATATTTGATCTGGAAATCGGTAGGAAAAACTAAGAATGAAAGCCAGGAAGATTAGTTCATATAATGTTTCCTGAATGTCAGTTTTTGAAATTAATTTCTTAGGGAAATACAAATCTTCCTTCAGTGGGGGAAAACTGCGTGCACAGCTTTGCTCAAACATTTATTTTGCCTTTGGATGTTTAATTTTCTCATTTTGAGATCGACCATAATGTAATGGTACAATATACTTGTGGGTTTTTCTTTTAAATAACCCTGTTTAGGTCTGTCTATAATAACCAGCCATTCATAACCCGTGTACTGTGTTTTGTGTAGAAGCAATCCAAAAAACCTTATTGGTTCTAGATTCTGTATATATATYCATATATGCTTCTGCACTATATTATAAGAATATCATTTTTAACTGCTGTCTTATAACATACTCTTTGAACTGTTTCAGTCTCAAATTGCTGTTTGAAATGCAGCAATTAGTTACTTTTTTTTAATTAGTTAATTTTTTTTCCTAGATCCTTTTGCACTAAAGAGGAATGTTGCACGAAGTCTGAATAGCCAGATGGTATTTGAGTACATCCTGGAGCGATTTCGGACAGCATATAAATATTTTGCATGCCCACAGAGTAAAGATGGGATTAAATCCAAGCCAGATACCAGGAAAAAAGAAAAAGGAAAAGTTAACAATAAGAAATCCACAAGATCTGAAGAACCTGTAGCCAACTGTTGCCTTCCACAAGAGGAAAAAGTTGCAGACAGACAAAATATAGGAAGTGGATGTAACATACCAGAGAATGAACTTGAATGTAATGAAATAGTAGATTCTAGTGCCAAAAGATACACTTCCAAGGATATAGACTCTTTGCTACTTTCAACGTTGGACTCTAATTGTGATGAAGACAAAGAAGAAACTTTATCCCTTATTTCTAATGAATGCTGTGAATTAAAACAGAAATCACTTAAAGAGATGGATGATGTAGAAATTTCAGGAGTTTGTCTAACTGAAGGTGAGCTAGACCACCATTGTAACTGCAGTGAACATCAGTCTTACGACAAGAATTCTAGTAATGAATTTTCTGATGCTGAAAGTAGACTGAGTTTGGTAACAGAGTCTTCTCTGAAGAGTAAGTGCACTGGAACACCAGCTACCTCGCACAACTGCAAAGCAAGGGTGGAAGCTCATGATCATAAAGATGAAGGCAAACTCTCTGCAGAAGAAATGCATTATGTGTTTGATAAGTTTATTTTGACTTCAGGAAAGGTAAGCAGTGTATTTAGACAGAGCTGGTTGTGGGAGAGTGGGCTAAGATTTTTAAATCACTAAAACTGTTCGAGGTAGATGAGTGACCAGACTCTAGCTGTTCTAATCTATGTTATGAATGTAGTTCAACCCATTTTAGGGTACTTGGTGTTCAGGACTGAGAACACTGTGTATACCATTTGGCCTAGAAAGTCCGCTCCCTCATCTTGTGCAAAGCTTTTGATTTCCATGGCAAAGGTCCTGTTTTCATTTCTCTCTCTCTCCTGCTGTCTAGTAGGAATCCTGAGTGCTGTTATGTACTGTGAGGACTAAACACAGGGGTGTTTTTCATAAAGACTGCTACTGTTCAGGTGTTCTTAGTTGAATCATGTACATGCAAGTGTTATGTCTGTTTGACTGTCTTAAATAAAAAGTATATATGCATGCTTTCTTTTTTTTTTTTTTTCCTAAAGCCACCAACTATAGTATGCAGCATCTGCAAACGGGATGGACATTCCAAAAATGACTGCCCAGAGGATTTTAAGAAAATTGATCTAAAACCACTACCACCAATGACAGACAGATTTCGGGAAATACTTGATATAGTGTGCAAGAGATGCTTTGGTAAGTTAAAATAATGAATTGCTCTCCACTGTAAACTATTATTTGTAGTTTGGAAAAAAGCAAAAACTACAGTGTTAAATAATTTCTTCCAACTAAATTTAGTAGGAAGAAGGTGTTTCAGGTAGCCTAGAMTACAAATTGACTAAGATTCTTATTTTTGCTTTATTTAGTGCATGGTTAATAGCAAATTCTCATAGTGGATTTGAAGAACAAATGCTATAAGGGATTTCTCACTGGGTTTGTAAAACACTGATTTCCAGAAATTAGACTCTGAGTAAAAAATAGCCATTGTGTTGATCAAATTCTATACCTTCTTTTGGGAAAGCCCTTTCTGGCTGAGTAATTGCACTAAAGACAAACATCTGAAATAAAATCCAAGCTACTCTGATGACATCATGAAAAGAAAGAAAAATACTTTAATAAATGCTCAAGGAAAGCAAATAAGGAAAAGTATCCAATAGTTCAAATTGTCTGAAAAGTATTTTTGAGGTAGAAATGTAGCTGACTAATATGATCTGACTGTGTTCTAACCTTTTCTTTTTGCTTAGATGAACTATCCCCTCCTTTATCAGAGCAGCAAAATAGAGAGCAGATTCTGGCAAGCTTGGAAAGGTTTATTCGAAAGGAATATAATGGTATGTCACAGTAGGTAGCAGTTCTTAGTAATGCTGCTTTTTGTGCACATTGTCCAGAGCCTGATGATGTATTTGTTCTCCTTATTACTTGTTTTCCTTGTTTAAAGCAGTGGCATGTCTTCTTTTGTCTGTACATAAACATACCTTGCAGCCTTCTAAGCTGAATCTGTCTCATATGTTAGTCCACGTGCATGTCTCGAGAACAAAGGAAAAGCTGCAGGAGTGATTACACAGATACAGGACTTYTGACGTGGTTGCAGTGAGGGCAAAGAAAGTTCAGATGGGCTAATTGGGTGTAGTGCTGTCTTGGTTGTGGTCCAGGTACTTTTGTTGCCTGGTCACCAGTGTTTGAATATCTGGGAAATCATAATGAGTTTCTATCTTTACATGCCTTTTTTTTATAAAATAGGAAAGTGTCCTATTGCACTGATGGAACCTAAGTCAGAGATGTAAATGCAAGGTGATGTAAAATGATGCCTGAGGCAGGTCCTGAACACTGGTCTCCTGCACTGCAGTTTGTTGCTCTTCAGGAGAGGCCATCCCTTCTTCCGTAACTGGCCTGGGATCAGGCAGCTGTGAATTGCATTTGCATCCTCTGACTGTGGTCTGTGCTTCTTGGCAGCAGCTGAGCATTAAAGCCAGTTACAGAACCTTAAAGTCTGAAATTTTGGATTCCATTGAAGGGTAGGGAGTAGTCACACAGAGCTGGATATATTTTCCAAACATTTGATTTSAGTTGAGCAGATAAATGTGTTCTTGTATAAATATCTCCTGTTCTTGTGAGAAGCATTTGCTKCTTCTTAGTTCTATAACTGAGCTTCCCATTAGAAGAGTGAAAATGCCTTACAATCCTGTGCCTCAAAAGAAAATGTAAACAAAACAACTTGGACATCATGTTTTATAAAATATATTAATCTTAGTGCTTCTATCTTCTTAAACAATATGTTATGACTAAAGAAGAATTAAAGAAGATAAAAGAAGAATTGGAGAAACATGGCTAGTAAAAAATAAGAAGAAAAAAAAAGAAACCTCGATAAAATACCAATGGAACCAAAAAAGTACCTTCAAAGTAGCTGTGTCTTTTCTGTAGGATTAAACTGTAGTGTGGATAGGTTTGCACRCTTCCTGGATTTATTTCAAGCAGTGGAGTTGCACATTTCAGCATATGTAAAAAAATGTATTTAATGGTTAGTGAGGCTGTAACATATCTAACTTAATAGAAATAGATGGTTTTTACTCTGCCTCACTACACTTCCTCACTTTACTTCTGCCTCACACTTCAGTGAGGCAGTGAGTAGATCAAAGTGCTGTGCTTCCTCGTTTATCAAATGTGAAGTGTTAAAAGTGTCATTAGAAGCTCCTTAAAATGTTTAATATATTTGTCTAATATATCACACTTTCTATCTCAGTTAAGCAGCATTTCCTAGTAAACAGTCATTAAAGTGTAACAGAAGACATGTTGTGGGACCTTTATTTTGTTCTTTTTTTTATCCCTGCTTTGGTCTACACTGTTGATCAGACAAAGCCAGACTTTGCTTATTTGGCTCTTCAAAGAATGGATTCGGGTTTCGGGACAGTGATCTGGACATCTGCATGACCTTGGAAGGCCATGAAAATGCAGAGGTAAGGGTCTTGAGATAATTGCAATTTACTGTTTTAGATGTGAGATTTTTTAAAAAATATTTTTCCGCTCTAGGATTTCTTTATGAAGAGTGGGTAGTTTACCTTAATAGCATAGTAACTTGATCTTAACACAGTTGAAGCAAGATACAGCTTAATCTACTTTCAATGTCCTATAGACCCCCTTAGTGCACTATGAATGCCCATATGAAGACTATGAGTCACCAGGATACAGAAATAGATGCTTTAATTTGTTACATACTTATTTTTGCACAATTTTCCTTTATAAATGTCATGTTTGATGGTAAATTTACTTGTGGGTATAGGATCTATGCTTTAACGTTTGAAGCTGTGCTATTTGTTTTTCCTAGAAATTAAATTGTAAGGAAATAATAGAAGGTTTGGCAAAAGTTCTTAAGAAGCATCCAGGTAGGTGTTTTTAAATATTATTTGTTTCATGTTTACATTTACTATATATATAGTTAATAGAAATATTTTATGTACTAAAGTCTTGCCTCTYCAGGTTTGAGGAACATCTTGCCTATAACAACAGCCAAAGTGCCTATAGTAAAATTCGAACACAGACGAAGTGGTTTAGAAGGAGACATCAGTTTATACAATACACTGGTAAGCACCTGATTGCGTTACTTTTATGTTCATAGACAGCTTTTTTATTTCTGGAGAATATATTTGTCTTTACAATTTTCCTAGTTCTAACTAATATACTAAACCATATGAGAGGGATTCATTTTTTTGAGACTAGAATTAAAATGTTGTCCTTTTTCTTCATTATTTGAAATCAGCGGCCCTTGCCCTTGGTCTGAACGGAGCAATTGTGTAACATRATGGCCCAGCAGCCTCATGGCGCACGGCATTTTTGAGAATGTTTCTGAAAAGATGTTAGTGCTGTGGCCACCATGGGCTTTCTGCCCTTGTGAGTGAATCTTATCCCAGTTCATGTTTGGGACAGTGAAGTTCCAAAATTTCATATGTAACGGCCTCATGTTACCTGAAAAGAAGATGATACAATTTGTGGATTTTGCTGCATGTCAGTCTTTGTATAGCCAAATGCAGATGTTTTCCAGGATTGTTGTTGTTGCATTAATCCTGGCCTTAAATTTGCCTTCATTTGTGTTGGTGGAAGAAATACTGCAGGAATGTTACTGGGTGCTGATTTTCCACTCTCCACTTACATTATGCATCCCTTGATGCTTGAATGGCAGACTATATTTTAATAAACCATAAATTATTTTGAAACACTTGTTTGATCTTTCTTTTTCCCCCCTCCCAGGCACAGCATAACACAAGAATGCTCGCTACATATGCAGCTATTGACCCTAGAGTGCAATACCTGGGCTATACGATGAAAGTTTTTGCAAAGGTAATACAGAAAGAAGGTTTGTTWTTTCTGTAACTGTTTTCTGATAGARYCACTGAGTTTCCCTTTGCTAACACCAAACGGAAAGGAGACATAATAATAGTAAGCATAACATTATTTGTATGATGTGACATACCATGGGATTGTATATGTTAGAACCAATTTCTAATCTCAGAAAAATCTCTCCTCTGTTTCTATTAAAGGCAGTAATGTTGCTGGCATATATTCCAATGCCAAAATGAATGTCTTCTGCTATATGGTGAATGATTCTTGTCTAAGAGAAAGCTGATGTCCTGAAAGGACGTTCTTATCTATTTCAATTTCAAAACAGCTGTTTTGCAGAAAAATTCCCATGAAAAAGTAAATGGTAGTTGCAGCACATAGGGGCTAGCTAGGTAGCTGTATCTAGGACCTTCCCAGAGAGTACTGCACCTTCTTTCTGCTCCCCTGCCTTGCTCCTGTGAAGGCTAAGGAGTGTTCATATCCTTGCAATATGCACTTGGATTTTTAAGTGGAAACCTTGGTCTCACGGTTAGACACATTCTCTAATATTTTAAATAAAAAAACAAAGACTTTTAATAATTTACTGTGCAGCCTCTGATAATTGAAATGTGATATATCTCTTTATTCAAGCGGCACTGTTAAATAAGCTCTCCAAACATATCCAAGGAAAGCTTAGCCTGTGTGTGGAAAATGAAATTGTTGCAGAAAGTACATAATGCTACCAGGTGTTAGTGTAAGAAAAATGTGTCAAGCTAAGTAAAATAACTTTGTTCCAGAATGCAATGAACATGTTTATTGTACTGTCACCAAGACTTGCAGTGATTTTTATGAGTGTGTTCTCAGTAGTGCGGAATATTGCTGTACTTCATCTGTGCCTGGACTAAAAATRTCACTGGTGCAGAATAATGAATCTTACATTTTTATAGTATTGCATACATTTCAAAAGGCTACTCTGAAGAAAGTTTTCTCAAAGTCAGGTACACGTACTCTCAAATTTATGGAAATGACTTCAAAGCTATACCAGTACTCTGTGTTTAATCAAAATGCTTCCCCCTGTGCATGCATTGGTGCAAACCCAAGAACAGCTGTCACTGCTGCTTCTGATGCAAGTTTGTGACTTCATACTGTTTTCAGACTCAGAAAAATACATTTTTATGCGCTTTATGAAACACATTTGAAGAGTAAAGAGAAGCTTAAAAATGAGTGTTTTTAAAAGATTAACATCTTAAGATTTTTCAAGTCGAGTAAAGTATTCACTGGTGTTTATTTTGTGCTGGCTGAGTGTTGGGTTAGATATATGTATGTGATGCTAGCAAAATATCAGATACTGCCAAAGTTGGCATATAATACGGAAATACTTACCTATTAATAAATAAATAAAAATAAAAGAATTTAGAGAAGTAGTTTGCTAACATTAGCTTAGGGAAAAACGTAATTTTACAGTATTGAAACAGACATTAGCTGTTGGAGTTTGCTGCACTTTGGGGATTTTTATTTGTTTTGTCACATTAAATACAAAAAGATATTTTCCTCTTGAGAAGATTTGTGTTTTTTAAGTGAGTCAAGTTATGTTCTGAGTCAAGTTATGTTCTGGGTGTGCCAGAAGATATTTGAYTCTAAGACATTTATTTTTCAGGCTTCCTAAAACAATTTTTATTTTGTTCAGCGCTGCGACATTGGAGATGCATCCCGAGGGAGTCTGTCTTCATATGCCTATATCCTTATGGTTCTGTACTTTCTGCAGCAGAGGAACCCACCAGTTATTCCAGTTCTCCAAGAGGTAGGCTTCTAGAAAAGAGGCTGTGAAAATAAATACACTGTTTCTTCAATTATTTAATATTTCTTTAATTATTTAAGTAGTATTTTGGTACAGCTTGAAAGGTAGTGTCTTATATGTGTCAGGAAGGTTTTTTTAAGAACATAACTTTTTTTTTTTTTAATCACTACTACATGTGAATGAATGGGTRGGAAGTGTACTTGGTCAGCTACCTGCCTCTTCCTGGATACATGCTGCAACTCTCAAGCAGTTCTGAAAACTACCCCTAACTTATTTGATGTCTCCCTATAAGAGGAAMAATGCCTCAGACACTGCAGTTGAGACTCTAACTTTCTTACTGATAATTCAGTAGTGAGTGATYGGAGGATTGTTTTATTGCTGCCCCTGAGAGTACGTTTAAATAACAGTGGAATTTGAAGATCTTTTTGCATTATTGCTATCTGCTCTTAAAGTAGCTGAAAATTTTTTTTTTTTTTTGCACTACCTTGCAGTAGCAAAACTGCAGCTCTTTTATGGTGGCCTTAAATTAGAGCATTAACTGTGCCCTCTGTTTCTGCAGATATTTGATGGAAAGCAGATTCCACAGAGAATGGTGGATGGATGGAATGCTTTTTTCTTTGATGACATGGAAGAACTGGTAATATTTTAATTCTGGAAGAATACTAATGCTTAAGTCTTATTTTTATGAGAAAGTGGTRTGTTTTTAGCTGTTTTAGGTGTTTAATCACACCTTACTTTTAAACCAAATGAGCCTCTCCATGGTAGACAAATACGTGGTTGGAGGTAGTTCCCGAGGACAAAAAGCATTTGGGAAACTGTAKCTGTGTAAATTCTCTTTGATTTCATGTAGGAAAAGCGTCTGCCTTCTCTTGGAAAGAACACTGAGTCCCTTGGAGAACTYTGGTTAGGGTTGCTGCGATTCTACACTGAAGAATTTGACTTCAAGGAGTACGTGATCAGCATYCGTCAGAAGAAGCTGTTAACTACATTTGAGAAACAGTGGACATCCAAATGCATTGCCATTGAAGGTACTTATCTGGTTAATTTTTCTTCTACTAATCAAGCAGGAATGAATACATTGCTCCAGGATGTGCTCTTGTAACCACAAGAGGTTACACAGGATCTCTATGTAAGGAAAATACCATTACATTAAAAAAAAAAAATACCAATACATTAAAAAAAAATGTTTGTGAATCCTACATTTTATCAAGGAGGATGTGAGACTCCTGTTTTCAGATGTATGTAAAATACTGTTATTTTATTATGATTAATCACATTTTTAAAACACATCAGTGTTACTTTGCTGTCACCTACTCAATGAATGGTCTGTAAAGTTGTTTGTATAAAAATAGACTTTGTTGCAGCATATCTTTTGCAACTCTCAGGTTTGTTTTTTCCCTTCCTCACACAGATCCATTTGACTTGAATCATAATCTCGGTGCTGGAGTCTCTAGGAAAAGTAAGCTATTAAAGTGTACTGAGGATTAATGCTCACTAATTTCTAGAATTTGTGCCTTTTCTGTTGTTTTTTTCAATAACTTTGTCTTTTTTTTTAATAGTGACCAATTTCATAATGAAGGCATTTATCAATGGGAGGAAGTTATTTGGTACCCCATTCTACCCAACTGTTGGAAGAGAAGCTGTAAGTTTTCGTAGTTTTGTTGTKAAGTTTTTAGTAGGTATTTTGCCTTTCTCTGTCCAGTAAAATGATGCGTTGAAACCAAATGTCTCTAGTCTTGATTATTTCGGTATGCATAAGGAATGTGATTGCACATGATCTGAAAAATGGTTTTTTGACAAATATGTAGGCATATTTGGTAACAATCCAGTAAACATTCCGGGAAATTATTTTTTCTAGCAATTTGTTCTTTACATGCACGCTCAACACAGCATTACACTAATGAGTGTTCTTAGGTTTGTTTTGCTTTATCTCAGAATTTCAGTCTTCTCCCCAGGTTAATACCTCATTTTRCTGCTTAGCAGTATAGGCAGGAACCTGGATCAAAAAGCTTGAGAGAATTACCTCAGGCTACAGTAGGACTTTGTCCCCAAGCTGGGGTGAGGACATGTCCATCTGGGCCCCCAATTCAATCTCGTAGACAAGATAAGTGCTTTCACAATGTTTATGCAGCTCACATGTTGTAAACTGTGGCCTTTGCCCTGACATGTGACAGAACTAGAGCTGCCCTGAGCAGCTCCGGGGCACTGATGCAATTAGGTCAATGAACAGATGCCACATCTGTTTCCTACTATTAAAAGGTGCTTATATTTTGCCACGTGCTTGTGGGCACCTGAGCTTTGCGCAGTGGAGAGGGACCTTCTCATGTAATTTGGGAAGGGCCATGGGCTGATTTGGAAGGTATCCCAGCAGGAACTTAAGATGCCAAAATAGATCATAGGCAAAACATTGCCCATATCATCAGGAGAACCTTTGGGGAAGGTGCTGGAGAAGACACAGAAAGCTGGAGCATGCTAACTGTGCAAATTCAGCCTCTGTCAGGCAGAAGTATTCTTTTTTTGGACCAGATTGCTCCACACCTCCCAAAAAGTTGCCTTTATGGAGGGGTGGCAGTGGGAGAATTTGTAACTGAAGAAAAAGTAAATTTAGGGAACAGATGAGGAAAGTTCTCCAATATTCCTTCCTTTTTTCTATCCTGTAAGTGAATGGTTTGTATATTGTACCTGTCTGTGTTTTGATAGGAATACTTTTTTGACTCAAAAGTGCTGACAGATGGGGAATTGGCACCCAATGACAGATGTTGCCGTGTCTGTGGAAAAATTGGTCACTACATGAAAGACTGTCCAAAGAGGAGACGGTAAGCAATATGTATGAAGCTAACACTTTAAAACTGAAATCTTCAAAGTTGTATTACGTCAGGAAAGATATGGGGATTTGATTTTTTTAATGGAAGTGAGTATACTAAATTGCAGAGACAGTCAGTTTCATATCTCATCCTGACCTTTCCATCCTGTTTTTACTTTTCTTGGACTATTTCTGGACTCTTTACTTATGCAACCACATACAGAGTAAAATCAGCAGTTTCTGAGTTTATATTTTGCTTCATGATCTATCTTTAATTATAGCTATAAAATATAGCTCAATAAGATTTTATTTTGTTTTCATATTGTAAATCTGAAGATGATCTTAAGACTCTGTTACCTGGTTGCACAATGTATACAATGTATAAATCCATTTATTAAATGGATTTCCTGTACTGATCTTGTTGGGAAAACAGATTTGAACTGCTGCATAGATCTAACAACATACCTCTACAAGCCAGGTAAAAATTAATTGATTAAAATCTCAGGGTAATTAAAATCTGCATAGGCATGTCAGATGAATTTCTCTAAAATTGTGTTACTGTTGTCACTTAGTGATTGTGCCCTTGTACATGAATTGCAGTTAGGAATCCCTTGCACATTAATTGCAGTTAGGAATATTGGCTTCAGGACTTTTGTCCTTAGTACATGCAGGTCCGTGTTTTTGAAGAGAGTTTAGCAAGAATGGGCAAAGAACTTGCACGTCTTGAATTTTTACTGCTTTTGATTTTGAATGATACATTCAGTGTTAAGTGTCTGACCCTTGAAAACCCATTGAAGCCCTTAGAAGTTGGTTATAGACTGAGGTCTGGGCAATTTGATTCACTCCTTGTATTCAGATGTGTGCCCCATGATTCTTTAAAAGAAACATTGTCTCTTCCTGCTGCAAAGTCCCTTATTTATAGCYTTTAATTCAGTCAGGAGAATTGAAGATAAACAGAACTGCACTTAGACCTCAAGGTCACAGGCTGACCATCTCTTTCAGCCTCTCCCTGAACTCATTCCTYGACCACTAGCGCTTTGGATTGCACCACCCTCTTCTCCATGGGGAGAGGAGTTGCCATCTGTGATTCACAGAAGGTCGCTGCTGCAACTCAGCTGCACAGAGGGGTTCTCAATTTATAAGTCTCACAAGATGCTATTAGTACTTAGCAATCCTGCAAGCATCTTGTGGAAAAGACCTTTACTTCTCACGTTGATTCCTGATTGCTAATCCTTGTCCTATTTGTTATTTTAATATTTGATGTTTGAGCAAGCATCAGYGTGCTTTGTTTGACACCCTGCCTAGGCTCTAGGTGCTAATACACTTTTATAGAGAAATACCTCATCAGATGTAGGGCATATCTACAAGACAGAGCCGAGTATATATGTTCAACAACTGCACAGGGATTTGTTTTATTTGTCTATGTGTTTTTTCCACTGGCACTAATAAATGTTTTTATTCAGGTTGAAGAAAAAGGAGAATGAGAAAGATGATGAAAAAGAAGCAAAAGAAGATGATAGAGAAACAAGAGAGAAAAGATGCTTCATCTGTGGGGATATAGGTCACGTTAGAAGAGATTGTCCTGAGTTCAAACAAACACGACAGAGAAATAATAGTGTGCCAGGTAAGTGTAGCTTATGTGTGTTTAATATTATTTGAAAGTTCTGAGGTTCCTTTTTTTCCCCTGGGTTTCTATACAGAAAATTATCTTCAATTTTTCTTTATCTAATACTTACTTCCAGTCATTTCAAGCACAGGCTTTAGTCAAATGTTACTTTTCCCCCAAGAGAAATAATTTCTCTTGAAGTACAGTCTGTGCATGGGTGGTGGGGAAAGATGTACTCCACAGTAAATATGGCCTGCTTCACAGTATTGCATTATTACTCTTTCACTTATGATTGGGACGTGTAGGTGTAGTAGTAATAATTAAATGCATTTCCTCTTGCAAATGTTTATCAAATGTTAACTAATGCTATGTCATCTATCATTGTAAGTGTATATCTTTGCACCAACAATCAGTGGTCTTAAGTTAGGCTTCGSAAAGCATGCAAGTGAATTGGGAAGTTAGATCTGGCTCTCAAATTACTATTAGTAATTAGAGGAAAGTCTAACTGAAAAGCCATTTGCATTAGGTCCTTAGGTGCTTACAGTACTTGAAAAAAGAATCATGAATGAACTTTATAGAGAATCTTGCTTCTCTTTTCTCTTTGGATCTCCCTTTTTTCTTTTTTTTTTTCGCAAGAGTTTCTGCTGTTAATATTGTTAAAATCCCACTGCTCATGGGAATAGCATGGAAGCCTGTCAGAAGTAGTGTTCTCAGCTGTTAGCAACGTGAGCCTTGTTCATGCTAGAATTTGTATTACTTGGAAATACATCTGGGCTTTAGCAGCTGTGTCTGCATGTTCAGTATTCTGTGATCCATAACTGTTGTAATTYATATTAAAATTGTTTTTCTTTAATTAGGTGCCCAGTTGGTCCGAGGCATGGTAAATTCACAGCTGGTGGCTGTGAGCCAGCAGCCGGTGGAGCGACCCTTGCGCACTAGACAGTCATCAGAATGTGTAAGTTGCAGTTAGCTTTAGTTCTAAAACGATTAGATAGAACAAGCTAACAATTCCAGGCCATGGTAGGAACAGGTTTGCCCAGATTGTTATGAATAAATTCTGGACCTTACAACGGCAGCATTGCACTTGGTAGTACCAGTTACTAAAATTGTAAAGTTAACCATCCAGTCTCTTGGRGACCATTTGTGGTCTTTCCATATTGAAGCTGCAAGGTCAGGTTTCATACGAGGCAACTTGCAGTTCTGAAAGGCTRTCCTCACTCTCTGCCAGATTGAAATGCCTGCCAGTTCTGGCAGCATGTTCTAAAAGTGTTCAAAGTTGAAATTAAAGATGAAGTGCAGGTCATCATTTACATGCAAAAGAATTAGGTTTGTGACTGTCATGATTTTTCTGGTATTTCAGGAGGGAACTGTGTTAAGGATTCTGCAGATAAATGGGAGGCAGCCAGTGACAGTGGATAGAAAAAAAAATGGAAGTCAAAGGGGAAAGGATGACTATCATGAATAGGCATGGAACAGAAGTGAATCATACTTGACTTCAGATGTGATACACAAAGAAAAAGCCTGCCAGAGCAAGCTAGAAGCACAAACAAAACAATGGGGAAAAATGGTTATTTTTTTCCTTAGAATTTGTTCAAGGCTTTTTAGAACTAGGTAAAAACATGTTTGGCCTGCTCCTGTGTGGAGTAGGAGAGCAGAGAGTGTTTGAACAAATACAGCTGCTGGCATTTAGTGTTATTGGTGTACCAATTGTGGAATACTACAAAAATGGACTAATTTGCAGCTAATAGGCTGAGAAACCCATTCCTGCTTATAAAGCTGGCAAGTGAGCAAACATGGCAAGCAGGATTGTGGATTACTAAAGCACTTTGTTTAGTTACTTTGCTATTTTAGGAATTGAGTATTTCATAACTGATCTGCAAACATTCTTTGGAATGTGTGTCCCAGTAACAGACTTTGTAACATCATTTTTTAATGTCATAATCTGCTATTAAGGAGGAACTGATGCATCCCTGTTCTAAAAGAGCAGCTAGGCGGGCCACCATGCCCTTTCAGATGGCTCATGTATCTCTGTAGGAGCCTTGTATTTCTGTTTGGGAAATTGCAGCTGGAGATGTGGGTGCACATAGTGAAGCTGGGCACATCAGAGACACTGGACCTACTGCATATGTGCAGTCAGTCCTGTGTCATCTGGATACCATGGACTCAGTGTATGGGCTGCCTGGGCATCATTTGGTCAGGATTTCTCAGAGAGTCCATGGAATATATGCTGCCTGGAGGCTGTTTGAAGCGAAGGAATATTATGGTGCAGAAGGAGGCAAAAGGGAAGGCAAGGGTGT
Source organism: Nothoprocta perdicaria (assembly GCF_003342845.1). Taxonomy (NCBI): domain Eukaryota; kingdom Metazoa; phylum Chordata; class Aves; order Tinamiformes; family Tinamidae; genus Nothoprocta; species Nothoprocta perdicaria. The sequence continues at coordinate 17,404,692 of NW_020454092.1, read as the reverse complement.
GGAAGCAGATCAGGAAGCTGGTGCTTATCATGTGTCCTTTCCTGCTGCTGGCATGTCCATGTGTATTTGTGGGAATTTAATGTTTACAAGTCAGGCTGTGGTGTATGCATGTGCTTTTGAGGGGGATGGGATTTTTTAAAAAACATATTTGAACTGTTAAACCAGTCATTGGCTTCAAATATCAGTCTTTACCTTCTCTCCCTGATGTGGTACAAAGGCATAGAGGCCCAGGGACAGGAATGGCTGGAATAGCAGCCTCAGCTTCCAGGCTTCAGCTGTGCTTGTGGCAAGATACCACAGCATGGTGCTGTAAGGAACTAGCTGAGAGGCTGCTGGGGGAGACGCACTGCAGAACTGCCAATTATTGAAGAAAAGAGACAATTTAAACAGGCAGGAGAGCAGTCAGGGATAGTGACAAGCTGCGGAGACCTTGAACTTMAGATGTTTTGACAGCAGCTGAGTTACCTGGAGCTTAACTGTGTGTTAGAACCCATGGAGAAAGGCAGGCAACTCCACAGGGAGACTGAGACCTGAAATTCAGATAATTGCTTCTGTCTTAGGCAGCTTTGTGTAATTGGAATCTCCCTTTGGAGGTACCTATCTCACACCATCACCACCTTATCTGAGTGCTTAAAAACATCTTAGATGAATCTGGACACACTAGTAATAAATTTTGGCAGATAAGCTGGGAAACACCCCATTCAGCCCTCTTCTTGAAATGTTCTTTTGCTGTAAGCAATCTGAAGCAGCTCACATAGGCTCAGGCCTCTTTATAGATGTTGCTGGTGATAACGAAAGATTTACAAATGCTGCAGTAATTACTATTTCTGTGCCTTCAGCCATGGCCTAGCATCAGGATACAGAGTTGAAACTGGGTCTRTGGGGTTTCAATTTTTTTTCTTTTTAACAGATTAAACAAATAAATATTAGAAGTTTATTTTGGAAGCACTTGCAAAGGTATCCTTGGTAATAATCACTGTTTAGAAGTGAGGGTTTGTAACTAGCTAAGGAGGTTCTGGGCTGTAAATAAACAGGGTGGGGAAGGTACTGAATTAAAATCAGAAACAGATGTATGAGGAGTCTGACGAGCAGCTTGGGGCTAATGTTTGCTCAGAATGATATTTCTGATGGTGGGATGTGCCACGTTAACAAGCCAAACTATCCAAACTATCTGCTGGTGAAAATGAGTGTAAGTTGAGCTGTATTCATTTAAACCAGCAGGAACTTTGGCTTAGTTTTGGGGTGTTGTTGGGATTGCTCTGCTATTTGTGTTTCTTTGTTTTGTCTTATAAAATTGGGTGTTTGTTAAAGAAAATCACCATTAAATAGCTAGTGAACTAATCAGAAATACATGCTTTTTTTTTTTGTTTCCTTCCAGTCTGATTCACATCAGTCATCTTACTCTCCACAACCTCAACAATTTACACAGAATTCCTCTCAGCCAGCCTCCATTAACCAGACTCAACCACAACCAATATCCCAAAATAAGCACGTTCCACAACCACAACAGGGTGCACAGCCACCCCATCAGGTCCAGCTGCCTTTGTTTAACTTTCCCCAATCACCCCCAGGTCAGTATTCCACCTTGCATAACCTGGGACTACTTCAGATGCACCATCACCACCAAATTCAGCTTCCCAACACTTCGTGGCCTATTCATGGGCCTGTTATTCACTCTGCACCGGGTAACCCTCCTCATTCTACAAATGTTCCATTTTCTATGAGGTCTGGCAGCAGCACCACMACAAATAACCAGAGCAGTGTAAGCTTGAACGATCCCAGTATCATCTTTGCACAGCCTGCTGCCAGACCCATGGGAATCCCCAGCACTTCTCATGAGGGACACTGGCACAACCCCGTGACTCCAAACTCACTGGTGAACAATGGCACTGTTGGGAATTCAGGTAACTCTTCTCTATTGTATCAAACCTCTCGCACTTTGTATACAAATGTTAAATGTTACAGAAACAGCTAATGCTAAGTTTGTTTTATGTTAAAAAATGATGCTTGAGGAACAAAGTTGTTATTTTGTTGTCTTGACTTTTTTGTAGGGAAAAAATAGGCAGGTTAGAGCTAGTAACTTTTAGGCATTGAACCTATCTGCCATTAAAAGCTGCTCAACACATGAGAAATCATGCATTCAACTGAGAAATGGTGTGATACTTGTTTAAGTCTAAATTTCTTTTCTGTAAATATGCTTACAAATACGGTTTCTACTTATGCTGCTGTATGGATTATTAGATAAATGCTAAGATGACACCTACACACTCAGAGACTAACAGAGTTATGGTAGTGCCTACTGGCGGTTGTCCCCTTGTGGTACTGCAGTACAAGCTTAATGACAAGGTCTTACGCAGTTGTTTCTCCTATATGTTATCCTGCCTCGTATATCATCTTTAATATTGACATCCTTTCCTGGAAGTACTTCATATGTTGTCCATCTTCTGCAACAAGTGGGCAGCACCCTTTGCCTCCTATGAAAGGCGAGTACGCTGACGTGTTTGATGGGGCTGAGAAAAACAGTTTGTAGTAGCTAACAGGGCAATTCTTTGAGCAATTCACACGGCGGCTGCCCCTGAACTTAAACAGTGATCTTCTAAACCATAATATTTTTGATTTATTCTCTGAATAACTTAACCCGTGTTAAAAAATTGAACCGAGACAGTCATTCATCACAAGAAACCAAAATTTTAAATCTGCTGCACATCTTCTCTCCACACTAATAAAATTATTGACAGCAATAAAGGAGTTTCATTTATGAGTCAACAGTATTAGATAAGATATATGTACTTCACCATTCAACTTTYAGGTATTTGCTGACAGGAGTTGCGTATTTTTCGCTTATCGGCCATGTGGGGAATATATTRTAGAGGATGCAGAGACTGCTGCCAGTGTGCTTTCAAAGTTTGCCTTTGTCCCTAATCCTCCATCATTTCTTGTCTTAATTCTCGATCATGCTTCATCTGTCTCCCCTTTCTGAGTTCACCCCAGCGCTGCCTTCATTTCTCCAGCACCTCCTTCCGATCCACATCGTCTTACCCAGGTAGCTGCCTCCTTTCACACGTGCTCATCAAATTCCAGTTTCTTTTCTTGTCTCTCTTTCCTCTCTTAACTAGTGTCAGGGTTTCTTATCTTGTCTGTTAGTCTGGCTGCAGTCTTTCTTTTGCACTTTGTCTCTGTTTGCGCACTGCCATTCTCATCTTGTCTGCACGGAATGTTTCCCAGTTTTCTTGCGGTCACTCTCAGTAGATTTTTTTCTCCCAGTTGAAATCCTTTCATTTTCTCTCATCACACTTTGGTGTTTGCCCTCTTTGTGCTTTAATCAACTGTTTCCTTTATGGTTTAGATACCGTTACAGTAGGTCATTGGGTAGGAGCACTGCAAAGATGAGCTGTGTACTCTCTGTTTGAAGCCTGCTTTCATGCTTGCCTGGAACAATTTAGGAACAGCGAATTAATGGAAACTTTGTCTTGCCTCATGTAATCTTGAGTGGGAAGAAGCAAATTTGCTTTCTTTTCAGTAGACAATCTAGTCAGAAGTAGGATTGATAGAAGATTCAGAAGAACAACTTTTTTATCCTTTTTTTCTGAACTATATTTCATGTTTTATTGTATAAAACAACTGTTCTTTTTAAATCCATAGCTTGCTTGTTATATATTAAAAGTCTGTAAGTTTTCTAAGGCAAACTAGTATTCTGAGAAGGATAGTTACTTTTTTTTTTTTGAATGTACATTGACCAAGGTTTTAAATTACAGGGTATTTCTGTTTTTTATAAAATGGGGAGCTATGAACAAAAAGAGCAGAATTGATAGCACCGTCAATAATTAGGTATCTTGCCTCCTTGATGCTTGATTTCTCATCCTTAATGCTGCAGTAATACTAGATTTATGAATAGAATAATTTACAATTTGTATATTAATTTCAGAAGTTTTTATTGGTCTTTCCAGAAAAAAACTATTAAGTTTGTCCTGTGATCTACCTACAGAGTTTCTTAAGCATATAGATGTTAGTGGAATTCTACTGTACTGCTTCTGAGAATTATTTCTTGAAGTAGGACGTGCTTTCATGTCACACGTATGAGAGTGATAGTGAAGATCTGTGTAGGATCAGGTATTAGTAACATTATTCAGAACTTTTATTTTTCATCGTAAGAATAACATGCAGTCTAATTTATTTGTGTGGAATAGTGAGATTTTAGGTCTTGATTTAAGTACTGATTCAACGTCTATCTTCCCCCTGCAATAAAATTCTATTATGCTGAATAATGAAATAATTTAGGTGGTAATTCTTATTGGTGTATATATTTTAAAAATTAGCACATCAGATTAATTGCATAAAATCACCTGCAAACTGTTATTTGCGATGTAAAGTGTATTTGTGACTTATTGTTTAATTATTTCAACTTGCAATGTGCTTTTCCCTTTCGATTGAAAAATAGATCAGGGTTTCCAAGGACAGTTTGGTAAAATGAACCCACCTTCTGTCCCTTGGGACCATGGGACCCCTACCCATTTTCCTCTCCTCCGAGGAGCGTGGCCTTACAATATGCCTCAGAACTACATGCAGCAGGGAAATGCCAGCTATCCGCCGAACAAACCTTTCTACCCTCAAGGTACTAGAACTAGTATATGACTCGACAGCTCATGCAACATGTCTCTTTACTGTTTCTAAGACGCTAAAAGTCAAGGAATCATGTTTGAAATGTCTAGCCTCCCTAGAACCGTAAGAATGAATCCAAGAGTCAAATCAACGCTTCAGCTTCTTGTATGGATGAATGAAAATTTTTGTGGGAGAGGAGGGATTAAATGGTATTCTGGAATCTGATAGGCAGCCTGGACTGTGTTGTGTGTTGTGCTTCCAGCCTTTTTACATTTTTTTCCCTCCTTCATTGCACCTGTCTCACTTAGAGGCACCTCTCCTTCTATAAGAGGATAAAATAACATGTCTGTGCATGCTAAGAAATTGCATAAATTTTTGTCGTAATAGTTTTATTTGGCTTTTGTACTTTGCCTTACAAATGACTTGCCTACATTATGAACTTAAAAGCTCACAGGTTAGATCAGAAGGGACCTCTGGAGGTCACCTAGTGCCATCTGCAGTCAAAGCAGTGAAAAAATCAAAGCTAGATTGGGTTCAGTTATTCAAGATTCTTTGAAGAATTAACTTTACCCAACTCTTCCTGATGCTAGTGAACAATAAAGGTGTTCAGCATCTTGCAGGATTAGGAAAGGCCATGGAAAATGGCCTTGGGCTCCAGTAAGAGAGAGACCATGGCCAAATTTTACCTAAGGGCATGCAGTTACTGTGCTGCTCGGTCACCTTGTGTAAGATGGGAGATTTTGCCATCACATCCTCCTCTTGTTTGGTTTTCAAAGCCTAAGCCATAGGCTGTAGCAAGGTTTCCAGGTGAGACCAAGATGTAAAAATCCTGAAATTATTTTTTTAGTTTAATCTTAATTTCTTTAAAGTAACGCAACAGTAATAAGGTACTGATGATTCTGAGTGAATTTCAGAGAGAGGATAAAAATAACATTGCATTATTCTGTTAAATGGGCTACTCATKTAGATAGCATTTGTGTCAAACACGTAAATGCCTTTATTTCTAAGTTAAGTGTTATRACTAACTTGAAGTAATTGTAATCCATTTTCTTCTAGCTGGTCCACTGATGCAGAGTAACCAGCGGTTCTCGCTTCTGTCTCAAGGACACCCACACTTGAATCTGAATTACATTCAACAGAAAAAGTGAAATTTTAGGGGATTATGACTGGGTGGGTGGGGGAAGGGGAGAAAAAATCAGGTTCTGATTTAAAATCCTAATGCAACATGTTTAGATACAAGATTATTTAAGACTGTTTTTAAACTGTATCATTTGTACATAGATATGAACTATAGTTTTTACTAGTATCACAAAACTGAGTGATACAAATTTCATCTATTTTATTACCCTATTTTTAAGGGGACTTGTGTTTTGTTTTATCTTGATAAACTGTAAAGAGAGAGAATTTTTAAAATTAAGTTCTTTATTTTCTATTAGCTGTATTCATACTTTGGTTGCTTCAGACTTTATATATATTGTTCTAAAAAAATAAAATTAGAAAGGGATTTCATGTGTTAAAGAATTTGTCACTTCTATTCTTTACAGAACTATGTAGTGCCAAAAAAAAAAAACTTTTTAAAAAGAAAAATAAAACTGCAAAAAAAGGATGCAAGACTTTTCCTTGTCAGTTGCTGTATGTATGTTGTGTTTAACTGTATGTAGCATACTTTAAAATATTCAAAGTGTCTTTTTTTTAAAGAAAATGTGAGAGGTGAGTAGCTTTAATAAATAAGACAAGTAATACCCCCGCCTATGTCACTATAGGCCAAAGCATTTTTTTTTCTAGCTACTTGGTCTCCCTGCTTTTCCATTCATACTTTTCTAAAATCATATGTATTTTGGTAAGATTAAGTGTATTATAAGTTATTATATACAATGAAATTATGGAAGAAATCTATATTATTTCTGTGCTGTCATGTACTGGACAATACGTGGAAAATACTTAAGCAGCAATATTGCAATTTCATATATAAAATCCTTGGGAGACAAAACWTCAAATCCGTGCTTTTTTAAGGAAGTTTACAAATAAAGGGAGAGTACAGAGGAGATTTAACAGACTGCTGTTTCCTTGCAATGTAGAATACATATTTAATTAAGAACTGTAACTAGGAGCCTTGCTGAGAGCAAACTTCATTCAGCATCGCTGGAGGTGGGTCAGGGGGGTGTGTGTATGTGTGTGTATATCAGTCTGTTCCTGAAGCCCCAGCAGACCACAAGCTGTTTGTCTTCAAAGGCAGGGTTTTTATTTTTTTAAATTTACTAAGTAATTTTGCCTGAACATGATAGGGTTTTGTTGTACTTTCTAGTAGTAATGTCAGAAGCAGTATATTACGGGAGTTCAAGTTGTTTTTGTTTTAATATGTAACTATGGCACAGAGCAGTACAAGCTTCATCTTTGAGATTAGTTTTAAGTTGCCTTCTACTTCTTGAATAGCAGACTTTGAGAGCATTACTTTCCTTTCTTGTACAGTGAGGTTTTTTGAGAAACACTGCTTGCTTGGTTAAGCTGGTAGTTCCTTCAGCATTGAACTAACAACACAGTCATTCTAACTTTTGCAACTGATGCTAGTTGCCTTTGTTAACAAAGCCTTAATCTGGGAATTAAATTGGTTTCACTTACAAGTCAAAACAAACAAAGTGGGAAAAAAACAGAACAAGGAGTCTTGGGAGACAAAAATGTTTTTATTGCTTATCACAATGTTTTCCAGCCTTACAAAAACAATTTTAAAAAAAATTAAAATTTTACCAGAACCATGAATGTAACTACATAAAAAGTTTCCTTAGTTTTCTTTTGATAGAAAGAAACAAACTAATACTTACACAAGAAAAACGAAATAGACTGCTAATGCAGTCAGTACATCTCTTGCTGCCCCATAAAGCAARTAGGGCAGTATTAGACTGCAGTTCAAGGTCCCTAAAATGCCTGCTCGGTTTAGTTCTCTATTCATTCCCTCGGCGACTCTTCTTGTGGCTTTTCTTAGATCTGAAACAAACAAAAAGATTCATAGGACATAGTGGTGTTTTAGAACAGTTAATAGTACTATGAATCACAGTGGCTTTTTCTGCAATAGACAATAGATAATGAATCTTGACTTCACCACTGGGGGAGGTACCATATCAAATACTTTATCTCCCATTGTGTAAAAAAACTCCAGTCCTGAAATTCTTACAACAGAAGAAACACCTATAAGAAACAGGCCAGACCTTTACCTTTCAGGTGACTTAGAGTGACTTCTGTGCCTGTGACTACGGTGATGCCCTGTGAGGGAAAAAGGATAACAGTTAACTTGTGCTTATTGTCTGAGAACCCAACAATTCTTTTGTTTTGGTAATATGATCTGCTTCTAGCAACTGAGCGTCCCAAGTAAGGCCAGGAGAACCCTAGCCTTAATTAGGCCCACAAACTAAGTATGTGAAAAAGGTACCGAGGGAAGCATTGCACATATCAAAAGAGTTCTCCAGGCATGGTTCCATAGTACTAGCCATTCTTAATCCAAATTAAAGCTCTAGTCTAGTTTCAGCAGAGCATCTACTAAAAGGAAAATGCAGTATAGACATGCCACTATTAAAGAGGTAAACTGCAGAAATACCTGGAGATTTAGATCTTGATCTGTGCCGCCTCTCCCTGGATCTGCTCCGGTGCCGTCTTGGGCTTTTGCTGCGATGCCTCTCCCGGCGTGGTGAGGGGCTGAGAGAAAGGAAGYTTTTATATAGCCCTACTAAAAACGCACRCATTCTAAGATTATATAGCAGAAAAACAGACTACCTTCTTCTCTTCGGAGAACGGCTTCGTCTAAAATTAGAGGGRAAAAAAAAAAGAAAAAGTCACTAAGACATTACCAAATCAGCATTTTGTTTCCTATATCCTACAGTTCCTGCAACCAGCACCAGGGCTTTCCTGGCATTCTCCCATATCCCAGCAGCATGTGTAGCCTGCTACCCTCAACCAGTATATGCTTCTGGTCTRAACAGAGAGCAAAAACAAGTGATTTTTTTTTTTTTCCTGGCTTAATACCCATAGGCCCCATTTGCAAGATTATATTTTCCTTAATCCTTGGTTTACATGAAAACCACAAGGCACTTGTATTTTACTCGACAGCTTCATTTCAATGTCAAATGTAGCTGAAGTTGGCCAGCAAGACCGGGGAAATGGGCAAGCAGGGTTTGTTTGCGGCTGTGCAACACTGCAAGCCTAAGTAGTGACCAAAAGAAGCAGAGATTCCAATTAGACACTATCTTCAGTTCTGTGCCAGTAAAAACTCTGCAGTTCATTTTATTGTAAAAATACTGTTCCAAGAGAGCCCCGTCTCACCTTCTTGGAGACCTGCTTCGGCTCCGCCTGTATCGCACAATAGGAGATCTGCGGGGTTTGTCCAGGTCTCTGTAGCCTCTTCTGCGGTGATCGGGAGAGGGTACTCGCTCCAACTGGAAACATTGYAAAAGTCACCTCTGTAAGTCTTTCCTCAGGCTAAGTTATGAGTAAGGATTCCCAAACAACTAATACAAAGAGGTAAAAAARGAAACAAGTCCTCCCAGAATAAAATAAATGTAAAGTGTACTATGATATTTCATCCTCAGTTTTAATTACCCCCTTATAAAACGCAGTAAAAGAGTCAACTAACTTTTTCATCTTCTTCCTCTTCTTCCTCACTCGACTCCACATCATCCATGTCTTCTTCCAAAGCACTAACACGAGGTTCAAGTTGTTCAGCTTCTTCCAGAACATATCGTTTCTAGGAGAAATTCCAACTTTATTTTACATAAGCTAAATAAGAACAAAAACCTAAGAAAGCATCTGCTGTGCCGAAGGAGTCCTGCATGAGTAGGTACCAAATGTGATGTAGTTAAGAATTCAATTATTATCCACTTTTCCAAACCTGTAATCGAGGCAGAATGATATCACACACACGTTCTTCGTGGAGCAGTTCATCAATAAATTCATCCACATGCATCAGTTCAAATTCTGGGAAGAAAAACAACATTCAAGAGACGAAGAAAATTAAGGCTAGCAACTGAGGTAAAGATGAAATGTACAGCCTTTTAAGCTTCAAGCAAGTAGTAGCTCCAAAATAATTCCTAAAGATTAGAAAAAACAACAGGCCTGCTTAGCAAAGACAGAAAATCGTGGCACTGGTAGGGTTAATAGATTGCCAACAGTTATACCAGCAGTCTGATGATATTTGTTTTCTATTTTGCTAAACTCAGTTTAACTAAAACTCAGTTTAATAAATACGAGATACAAGTGTTTAGGAAACGCAAAAGATACGAGGCAGGTCCCATCTGTACCAGCTTAGAGCAGTGGGCTATCCAATGAATGAATGAAAAAAAAGAGATTTTTAAGAACATGCTTTGCCTACAATTCTTCACGCCCTTTTTACTGAAGTATAGATTTAGCTTCATCTAACCCTACGTACTTTTTCCAGCAGAACCCCACCTCGGGTGCGCAGAGAAGCCCAGGCTCCGAGGCGGCGCTTACCCCCRTTCCTGTTCTGGCTTTTGATCTTGCGGTAGTCGTTGTAGAGCGGCTCCAGGTACTTGTAGCAGTCGATGGCGGTGCCSGTCAGCCGCATGTACAGGGCGCCCAGCATCCGCACGTACCTGGAAGGGCGGCAGAGCAGGTGAGCGGCGCGGGGCGGCGGCGCGGCGGCGGGAGGGCGGCGGCGCTCACTTGAAGTCCTCGTTCTTGATGAACTCCACGATGATGTCCTTCTCGGGCTGGATCTGCAGCATCTTCAGCGTGAGGCACAGGAAGGGCGTGGGTTTGATGTTGCCGCCGTACACGCCGCCCACGTAGCGCAGCTCCATGGCCTTGTCCACCACCAGCTCGGCTGCGCGGGGCGACACCGTGAGGGCCCCGCGGCGGCGGCTCCCCGCGCCCGGCCCGGCCCGGCGCGCGCCGCCCTACCCGTGAGGCCGAAGCACTCCTCCTTCCAGTACTTGGACTCGTAGATGCGCGTGCGGATGATCTTCTCCACCAGGTACTGCGGGTTCGTGCCGTGGATGCTGTGCGCGTCCTTCACCGTCCGGTTCGCCATGGCCGCGCCGCCGCCGCTCCCCGCGCCGCTTCCGCCAGCGGCGCTGACCGCTTCCGAGGCRCCRCCGCCCCGCCCCGCCCCGCCCAGCCGCCATTTTACTTCAGGGCGGCCGCGACTTCGCGGCGCCAGGTACAAATATGGCGCAGCTCCCCGCCCCTTCTCCCCCCGCCGTGCGCGCATGCGCAGGGAGGGGGCGGGGCTTCAGGCTGGCTTTGGCGCGAAATTCCATCCGCGCGGGCAGCCGGAGCTCGCGCCGCTGCCGTGGGCGCCGCGCGCGGGGCCGCTGAGGCGCCGTGGTGAGTTGGGGCGGGGGGAGCGATGGCGGCCACTCCGTGAGGGCGGTGGGGCGCCCCGGGCTCCCCTCGCGGGCCGGCGCTGGCGCTGTGACCCCCCCCCCCCCCCCGCGCGCCGCCCCACGAGGCAGCGCCCCCGCAGGGCCCCGTGTGCCGCCCCCCGCGGGGCCCTGCGTGCCGCGTCGCGCCCGCCCGCCGGGCCCGTGGGGGGCTGGCGGCGTCGTGGGGAGAGGGTGCGTTTTCCTGAGGCGTTCCCCGAGGGAAAGCTCTCATTTCAGAGCTTTAAATAAAACCTAGGTGCGTTTTAAAGGGCTGGGAAGGCCTCATCTGCTTGGTTGCTGGGCGTTAGGGGGCCTGGGTGCAAAATGGCCAGTCGAGGGCCCCCGGTGTCGCCAGAGCCGTTTTGTCCCAAATACTGACGACTTTCCCTTGTCCTCAACGTTCTGGAGCTTTGGAGAAGGCCAGTTCTGTAGGTTACACCATGTGTGCTGACTTCTTCACACGCTCCTCTAGAGCCGGTAGCAGATCTGAAAATTTGGCAAGTCTGTGTTGTTCCCTGTTCTTCTCTTTAAAATTCAATTATATATATATATATTTAAATTTATTTTCCTTAGGAATCATGAACACCCGTCAACAGAGCAAACGTATCTATGCCTGGTTTGGAAGACCCACAAGCTCAGACAGAAAACTGAGGACTCTGCAGTACAAGTAAATAACATTTATGGTTCRTTCAGAGAACCATAGACAACAGGGATTGTGTTCTTTACCCTTCCGGAATTTTGTAGGTTAATGCAGCAGTGAGGATAGAATAGAGCAGCAGTTGTGAGCAGGACTTTGTGTGTGTGTGTGTGTGTGTATATACACATATATACATATAAAATAAAAAGATCATGAATTTAAAAATGCACATTGAATAAACAAAAGAAATTCAGTTAAATCTTTTAATGTGTGTTAAGTGACTATTTGGCAGAGGTCTTGTTAGGCAGAGTTTGTTTTGTCTGACTCAATTTTGGTAGTGTTTCTAATCAACTTTAATAAAATTTGAATTGTGGAGAGTGTAAGTCCTACTAATCAACATGTGCATATCCCTTTCTAGGGGATTCCTTATTAAATCAGAAAGAAGTCAAACAGAAACCTGTATACAGATTGGYGAGTTTGTTTTAGTGGAAGGGGAGAATGCAGATCGACCTTTCGTGGCACAACTCCTGGATTTGTATGAAGATGGTAAGAGTAATAAAAATATATTTCCTTCTAGCTGAGAAATCTTAAAATGTTTTATAGCTACCTGCTTCCTGGTGATGTAGTTAGTGTTAGCACTGTATTGGTTGCCCAATTTATTAAGAAAGCTTTGGTAATCACTGTGTTTATCCACATGCATGTCAAATATTTAAGGCTAACAAACACTTTAACAAAAATGATAGATAAGRAGAGTGATAATGACATTCAATTTCTTGGATCTTACTTTGTCATCTATTAGAAAAAATGGGGTAAAGAAGGCCATGTGAACTCACACTTAAATATTAAAGGATTTATGTGGAGTAGGAACACTGCAGTTGAGGAACGTGCATTGTATTAGGTATCAAGGAATTTGGTAAGAAGGTGCAGATTTTGGCGGGGGAAGGCTCATTACTTCTGTCCTTCATGGAACTGCTTGTTTATAGATGAACATAGACTGGAAAAATAAATCTTACCAGTGACACTCAAAAGGCTGTGTCTTGAGTCGAAATCAGAAACAACTCAACAGTTATGCCTGTTTGATGTCTTTGAAAATTTTTGTTGTTKGCTTTGGACTGTCATCATGATAACATTTTCAGGGTTTCATATTCATTTTTTTATAAGATGAATACATATAACTCCATTTATTAGCGCATATTTGTTGTAGTATTTTTTTCATGTTGTAATGGCAGATGTGAAACTTTTCTTGGAAATGGGATGCTGAGCTTTTCTTCTTGTCAACTTAAAWTCTAGAGAGAAAGGTGATATTGTAATTTGAGTATTTTTTTTAACTCCATCCACACTGTATCTGACTGCAATGTTTATTCAAAGCTTCTTTCRTTAGTGCACTTATGTCCCAGTAACAGGATTCCCTATCTTCTAAGCAGTGAATGTTTCTCATTTATCTTTAAAATAATTCTGAATTTGCAAATGKTTTTTTGAAATTTCTTAGTTCTCGTTTTCTGCAGCTGCTTTCAGTTGGTGGGCTGTGAGCRGGTTATGTGTATACAAATGAGGAACGTCTTCATTTGTGGTAGTGAACTGATCCGAAAATACAGCTGTGAACCGATTGATCTGTGGGTAGCTTGTGGCTGAGACTCTGCACTGCTGTTGTCTTAATCACCCGCAAGTCTCAGCTCAAACATGTTAATTCAGTCTGTCAAATAGTTTTTCATTAACCCTATATCTTGCCAWTMATAGGGGTCAGATGTTTTAGAGAAACATCTAAGAAACTTCTTAACTATTAGCTGTAGACTAGTCATTCACTGGATAAATGTGTGGGGCTTTTTGTTTTTTTTTCTTTTTCTCTTTTTCTTTTTCTCTAGTTAAAATTAAGAACACTTAATCTTGATGTTTCTCATGACTGAATAGAGTTTCTCATTGCCCCTATTGCTCCACTTGTTCCATTYCATACAGCCTTTATGCACATTTCACATGGGAGCAGCTTTCAGGTAGTGGTATCACTGGATCAGTCTTGGAGCTACGATGACCTTGAAAGGGTGCCACTTGCTTGAGCAACAGGTAGCAATGGAAGTTCAGAGCCATAGCCTGCCAGCTTCAAACATCACTTTAAAAATAAAATTACATAGCAATTGATACAAAATTGTTTGCATATTTGCAGTTTTCACATCCTTGGTAAATAACTTTCCGTTAGTAATGAGGTATCGCACTGAATGCTCAGCATGCAGTGAATGCTCAGCAAGACAGGACTATGAGGGTCAGAACTGCAGGACTCTTGGAGGACTATGATGGTCAGAGACCTGGGGTCAGTTCCTAGTTTTACTACCGTACCTGTATGATGTTGAGCCAATTTATTTCTTCTTAATTGTGTGGAAAAAGGCAACAGTAACTTTATTYATCTGTTCTGCCTAATCGAAAAGCTCTTAGGGAAGAGTATCGCCTTTTGGGGTATGCATATGTAAGGTGTCTAGTGAAATATTTTATTTGACTTCACTGAGCTTTGCCAAAATATTGTTAACTAACTGTGATCAATGAAAGCAGTTTTTAATATTCACTGGTTATTTTGTTGCTGTTATTACAGGTGCTCAACAGAAACATGCTATTGTGCAGTGGTTTTCTCATATTACGGAGGTACCCCAGAATAAAAGGAAACTACTTAAAAGAGAGATTCCTCGACAAGAAGTATTTTTTGATCAAGTTTCTGGATATGACACTGACATCGCTGTGGAGACCATTATTAAGAGTGTCACGGTATGTTCTGCAGCCCATTTTGTACACACAGGAAAGAAAGAACCACCCTTCCCCCCAACTCCCCTTCCCCTCTTCCCCCTCCTCCCCCCCAAAAAAAGGAGCAGAGCGCTACAACTATTTTATATTCCCTCCCCCATCAAAGATATGAGGTGTATTTGACTATTAACGCAGTTGCATGGGATAGTAGGAAAATGTTAATATTCATCCTTTCCCCCAACTTGGAGCTGTGTGACAACAACCAAAGTCGTCCTAAAGCTTAGGAGATAGAGAAGCGTGGTGGGAGTCCTCCTGTGGTGCAGTAAACTTAAGCTAGTCTAAATGTAGATTGAAGACGTTACTATCTATAATGTAGTTTGCAAGCATTCCAGTATTAAGTCATATGAACAGAAAATATTTGAATGCCAGATGAACAGTAAATGCCAAAGTGTGTGCTTTTATATTTTCTCCTTTTATAGGTAATACCACTGCATCCGGGGGAAACGCTACCAATTGTATTAAACACGGAACAAACTTTCTATGTCAAACAGTCTTGGGATGGGAAATGCTTTAAACCTTTATCCCCTGAYACATTCTCCAAGTTGAAAGAAGCAAACAAGAAAAGAGGTGATAGCCCAAAATTTTTGCCAAAATCCCCGCTGTATCCTTTGGACGTCATTTGTGCCCTGGAAGAAGAAACTGAGAGAGTTGTGCAGAGTGTGACAAAAAATAAAGATGTTGAGATGGAAATAGAATCAAAACATTCTGCTTCCAAGTCCTCCGTGTCTAAGGAGAGACATTCACGAAGAATAGCTAATGGCATGAAAACTCCAACAGCAAGGAAGAAGTTACAGTTAAACAGTATGTATTTGTTTATCTGTATAGTTTTGAATTTGTATTTGTGTGTGTTTTCTGTCTTTTAAATTTGGATAGCTCAGACACTGGTATAACTCGGCATCAGTATTCAGTATTTTAACTACCTATTTTGATCAGGCTTTGGGGTCAGCCTGTGCCTTTCGTGAGCATCAGTTGTATTGTTTCTATGATTCTATATGTTATTTTGACCATCTGTATTGCTTTCATTCTATTGCTATTGTTTTGTTGGATGGAGTTGTGATGGTAGGAGGTAAACTAAAGAATCAATACATGCRTTACTATTACATCTTCCTAAAGGAAATGCATACCTTTCAGTGGTTCAGTTATTTTATCTTAGTATGCTTAGTATGGTCATGTTTCATTTAAATTTGTAAATTTAAGCAACAAGCACTGAGCCAGTCACATCATGTCATCTAGTAGTTAACAAAACAGACATATTAAAGCCTGACAAAAGTTTGTTTTGCTCTTGATTCCTAGGTCCCACCAAATCTCCTCAAAGCAAACTCTCAGGACAAGATGTTTTAGAACTTCTGGATGACTGTGGTGCAGCATCAGAGCCATCAGCTACTAAACGAAAAGTGAAATTCACTGGGATTTTAGGMTCACCACCAAAAATGTCTTGCAGAAATGATGAGCCAAAGTCAAAGTTTGGTAGTGCAGAGTGTGAGCAGAGTCTTAGTGATACAATTCGATTATCCCCCTATATAAAGGCTAGAGACTCCAGCAAGGAGGAAAAGAATCTTCATATGAAGGAAGACTCTATATGGTAAGGAATAGCATTATAATAATTTCTTTTTGTATGAGGTTTGTATTTGAATATATTTCTCTTAAACCATTTTCATAAAAGGTTTTCTGAAAATTAAATGGGTAAAGTCTCTGTGTACCAAACTGTTCTGTCTGTCAAGATTGTAGAGAGGAAGGGGGATGGCTTCAACAGTTACAGATTCACTGTGATGAAGCTCTAGGATGTGGTTTTCTCGGAGCTGACTGAATAAGGAGGGGATGTCACAAGAGAAGCTGATTTTGGAGATGGACACAAGCATCTCTTCCCTTAASAGAGAGAAGGGATTGGGCTAGGAATCATAGGATGATGTAAAAAGGAATTGAAGACATGACTTGCAGTCTTAACAGCGTGGATAAAAATCTCCATCTCCTTGCTGCCATAAAAATTGAGCCTGAAGACAGAGATACCTTTTCTCCACCTATGCCAGTGTGATGCAAAAGGGAAATACAAATAGTTTTTTGTTCTTTCTTTACAGTTTAATTGGACATCAGAAAGTAGGTAGTGTTAGCCCTGTACTGACCCCTCGTTCTCACAGAAAATGTGCACTGAGGACAAGCGCTCGCATTGCAGAGCAAATCAGGTAACCTTTRCTTCTGTTACTTCTTATTCAGATTGCTAGTGATAGCTTGAAGGCATCAGAGATATTTTTATGCCTTAGTATTAAAATGGAAATGGCTCCAGARGCACACTTTAATTGTAGTCTGAGTGAAAAATGTCCCATATTTGGAAGCGTAAAGCTGACACAAGGTGTTCATTGGGAAACTAAGTYCTTTTTATCCAGTCGATTTGAATAGTGAATACATGGACAAGTAACAGCTCAAGTGGAAAATATGTTGTCCTGTTGATCATGGTAACTACAGAAAAAGATGATAATGCATCAGATAATAATCAGTAAGTAGAATTGCATGTAGCTTTAAGAAACTTATTACCATTTTTGTTACTCATAGCTTATTAAATATACTTGAAGCGGAGAAGGAAGAGGATTTTCTGCCTAGCTCAGATGCTTCTTACTCCAGTAGTGAAGAAGAGGAGAATGAAGTGCTCTATACCCCAAAGAGGAATTCTAAATCAAGAAGGCTATTCAGCACCCCAAAATCTTCAAGGAAGTCTTCAGTGCACACTCCTGCCAAGACCCCAAAGAAAACTGTAAGGTTCCTTGTAACTGTTGACATTTAAAAAAGCTGGCTTTATTATTTCTAAGCCAGTTTTTTAAATGCTTGATGCATGTATTTTGCAGCCTAAATATAAAAACCTTGTCAACCTTTAATGAAAAATCAACTTGTCTCATATGATATGTATGAGAACTGAATAGATTGTGTGAACTGAATGTGTATGTATGTTGGAAATGGGTGTTGATCAAAAGACTCCTCCCGAGGAGGGAAAATGTTGGATTGGGCTGGAGCTGAACAGCGACTTGTTCTTTGACTGTAAAGCTTTTACTTACTGAAGGAGGGCAGGGAGAGATTTGCTAGGAATCAGTAGAATTAATGTATGTTCTGACATGGTAGCTCTCAAGCTGTGGCTTCAGAATGGCTACTGGTAATGCGTAAATAATAAATAAGAATAAATAAATTCTGAGTGAAGCATTGGGAAGCTTTAAGGGAAGATCCCTACTAGAATTTAAGTGACCTGGGGAAACATGCTGAGAGTTTAGTTAAAAGAACTGAAGCATCCTAGTTAAAAGAGGGTGCAGTTCTGATCATTTTATATCAGCAAGGGTATGTTCACACTTGTTCCAAGCAAGACAGGAAAGATGATAAATGGATTTGATTATGGGGAAAAAATTATGAATATATGACTAGTGATGAAAGTCCCACCATAACTAGAACTCCTAAACACAATGAGAAGGGATAATTAAGGTAGTCTCTTTTTGTTTGGATGCAGAATTCACCTAGGTCAGTTTAGTTGCCTGCTGTTTAAGAACTGGATTTCTTTGTAAAATAGCTCTTCAGAAAAACATAAAGAATCTTTAAATTTTTCCATCAGTAGAAAGGTGGGGTTGTCTGTGTCACCATTACCCTCCCAATTTCTTTCTCTCCTTAAGGAAACCAAAGCCATAAAGCTTGTTTGGTAGTTATTTTTTTTTGAGAAGATTGCTTCTGTTCTCATTTTGTAATCTATCATTCTCAGGTAGTCTTTGCACCTAAATAATGCTTTGGAAACTTGTATGGCAAATTATCTGCATGAATTTCTACTGGAGATTAGAACATTTGTTTGAAGTTTTTAACTTTTCTTTGCAGCCTTTACCAACAACACCCAAGACACCCCGGAATGCAACTCCTGAAATTCCCAAGCGCAGCCATGTAGCACAGAAACCAGCCAACATCCTAGAAGAAGCCAGATTAAGGTAGTGTGTAATTGGAAATAGTATGCTTTCTTCAGGTACACAGAGCAATGGGTTATGCTGAAAGCCAGAAATGTTGCCCTTATTATATTCAATGAGTTTGGTAAAAGTTCATGGTGCCTTGGTATGAGAATATCGCTCATGAATTGAAAACAGAATACTAGAATTACAAATACAAGTAGTATTTACAATACTATTTGTAGGATTTCAAATTATTGTAACCAGTCCATGCTAAGTATTATGGAATGATGTATCTCTTTATTTTTACTGTRTGCAACATCAGAAAAACAAGAATTCTGTCAGTTTTCGGTTACAAGGGTACACTACCTGGCCCCTCTTGGTAGGTGAAAAAGCTTCACAGATTTTGCTGTAAATCCTTATACACTGTGTAAAGCACATGCAGGACTGATAGTGTCATCTACTGAGTTTTAACTTCTTCCTAGTCACTTGGATAACTATTTTTTATGACTGTTTTCTCCCATTCTGTCCCATTTCCCGTGTTGACTTGCAATTCTTTTTGTTAATGCCAGCAGATAATCTTGATTGCTGGATATTCATACCATTTGCTTATGAAGATGACTATCCAGCTCTCAAAATCAAAAACATATGTGGAGAGTCTAGGCTGTCTTTTGGGATGCTTGACATTGATGCTCAGAGTTGTAAGAGAAGTTTGAAAACCTTTGCATAACTGTGAAAGGGGAACCTGGTTATTTGTTTTTCAGTAGGCCTTTCAGTTAGAAACGTGGAATTGCAACTCTTGGATCCCCTGACTTTTTTTTTTTTAACCCAAAAGGCTGCACGTTTCAGCTGTCCCAGAATCTCTGCCTTGTCGTGAAGAAGAATTCCAGGATATTTATAATTTTGTGGAAAGCAAACTTATTGATGGTACAGGAGGGTGAGTTTGAGTTATTTTCATTTAGTTAAAATAGCCCAGATGAATTTTACAGATTTTTCTTTTTTTCCTCCCCATTAAGGATTGTGCATAGAACAACCCTTTCTTGTATAGATTCGAATTAGATTGAAACAAGCTTCTGGTCAAATTTCAGGTCAATTTGATCAGGTCAGGGAGAGGTATAGGGGTTTGTTTGGTTTTGTTTGTTTGTTTGATTGAAATAAATTAGCATTTAGAAGGTATTTTAGATTGATTACTTCAATAATAAAAATCTTGTTGTTCTTCCAATATATTACATGTTCAATTTGCAAATAAAGTAATAAAAATATAAGGAATTGCCTGAAGTGGCAGAAGGAAATACTATTCAAGAATGGCCTCAGAGCCCAAGATTTCCAACTCCTTTATCCAAAGAGTTTGCTTATGTTGATAAAAGATCGTCTTTTGTAGGTGCATGTACATTTCTGGAGTTCCTGGAACAGGTAAAACTGCAACTGTTCATGAAGTAATTCGCTGTCTGCAGCAAGCTGCAGAAAATGATGAGCTACCATCCTTCCAGTTCATAGAGATCAATGGCATGAAGCTGACTGACCCTCACCAAGCTTATGTGCAGATACTAGAGGTGAGCAAAGCGTCTTCAGTGGCTCTTTGTTTTCCATTCTGTAATATAACCTCTTGTGCACATATATACTTAGAAAGTTGCTGAGATGACAGCTCTAGGAGTTATTGCAGCAGTAATTACTGAAGGGGCTAAGATGAGAGATTAAGCAGTTTCTCATCACATAGGGATTGATTTCTGTTTGCCTCTGTAGCATGTAAAAGCAACTGTTCCCACCGCTAGTGAAAAGAAATCAGATGCTTGTTGTTGAGTATTAAAAAGGTTCAAACAGAGTAAGAATTAAACTTTCATGGCTATGGTGTATTAACTTGCAGCATTGATCAATATTTGTCCAGTTCTTGACAGGTCAGAAGGTGACAGCAACCCATGCTGCGACACTGTTGTCCAAACTGTTCTGTACCCCTGGACCAAAAAGGAAGACCACAGTGCTGATGGTGGATGAGGTGAGTCAAAACTCTTCATTCTCTTTTCCTCAAATGTTGTAAGAAATGAGTTTCCCAATGATGGAAAAAGACAAAATGTACTTAAACTGTTTATGCTAGGAGTATATTATGTATTCTCTGACAGGGGTGAATGTAGGAAAGAAGACACAAATAGTTCCTTTTGGCCTTATTAAACAATAATAAATATCCAAGTATCCTGTTAACATATTTTTCTCTGTGCTGGTGAAGTGTTCAAGCAGCAAAAGGGGTTGAGCTTTTTCAAAAGAGATTAGTGCTGTAATTCAGGAAAGACATGGATAAAGGCAAAGGCAGCTTTTTTGGAATTGTCTAAAGTTATCTGTGGCAGAAATTGCTTGCTCTCTGAAGCCCTGATATTTAAATGCATAGTCATCGTTTTTCAGGCAACTGCTTATTTTTCTCTTTTCAGCTTGATCTTCTGTGGACTCGGAAGCAGAATGTGATGTACAACTTATTTGACTGGCCAACTCAAAAGCACTCAAAGTTAATCATCTTGGCCATTGCTAACACCATGGACTTGCCAGAGAGAATAATGATGAACAGAGTGGCCAGCAGACTGGTATGTCCTAGCAGTAATATTATTATGCTAGGAAATGAGGAGTACGGATTAAATACTGTGTGTTGTCAAAGGTAATCCAGGAGAAAGAAAGGATGGGTTACCGTARGTATTAAGTAATGCTTTCATAGTTCCCTCTTCTCTCTAGAGGGTAAATGCTGAACGTAAAAATCTTAGAAAAGAAGGTGTAGGAGCCAACTAGCTAATTAGATATGCCATGTAAGAGCACTCTGTTCTTATAAGAATGAATTAGCATTCAGATGGATGCAGATATCTTAAACATTTTAAGATGTGGATAATCAAATGCTGACTCCTGTGGTTAGGCTGCTCACTCCAGAGTTCAGAGAAAAGCTAGTAGAAAAGGTGCTTAAACAGTTGCAGTCAAGATTCTCATACTGTGTGGCTCTCGTTTGTTTTCAAGTCCTGTAAGAGAAATTTTAATTGTAATGGCAACATCTCTTGCTCCGCTAGCCTTTCAGTGGAGTGGTCTAGCCCCAGGCCTTCACTCAGTCTCAGTTGCATTTATGGATGTGCATATTTGTTTTGCAAGTATGAAGTAGAAGAACTGATTAACTGATACTAATATMACTTGGAGGGGAAGGATGTGAATGAGAGCTTGCTCCTACCAGAGAAATTAAAACTGCTAATGAGACAAGCTGTACTTGAGCAGCTGAGACATGCCACATGGATATGAGAGAAGTGTAGCTTCAAAATCTATTAACTGGACAGAATATTTTCTTGAGGAGATGTTTAGATATGCCCTTTTGAATATGGAATTCCACAGCAAAAGTAAAACCATATATGCTAAAAGCACTACAAACACTTCTAACTGTGTTGTTTACTGTAGGGCCTCACCAGAATGTCCTTTCAGCCCTACACCTACAAACAGCTGCAGCAAATTATTTCTTCCAGACTGAGCAATATGAAAGCATTTGAAGAGGATGCGATTCAGCTAGTTTCCAGAAAGGTAAACACAGTCTAGATTTTCTCTTGTGTTGCATCAAGTAAAGAACATGATGGCAGAAAGAGGGGCATCTCAAAATAGATGGCAGGCCTTTTTCTTTGTTTTGCTTCTAGTTGAATTTACTCAACTAGGAAGAGTGTTGTTAAATATGTGTAATGTTTACTTTCAGGTAGCAGCATTGTCTGGTGATGCAAGGCGTTGCCTTGATATCTGCAGAAGGGCTACTGAGATATGTGAGTTTGCTAGCCAAAAGAATACCTCCAGAGTAGTCAGGATGGCCCACATAACAGAGGCCATAGATGAAATGTTTTCGTCTCCATATATAAATGCAATCAGGTAAAAACATTTTTCAGAGTGTTCTTCCTTTTGTATCTCTTTCACTGCACCATTTTCACAAAAAATCTTCAKTTTGTCCCCTCTTTTAGGAGTTTGTGATACTTAATACTTGTTGAAATAGTGTACAGTTGAGSCTCAACACAGCTATAGGAGAGAGAGAGAGAGAAATACAAAGCAGGAATAAAGACAGAAGAAAGACACAGAGGCAAAATTGTACAGCATATCTCCACAGCAGAGTGTTAGCTCAGGTTGGGAGCGGGCTTTGGAAATTTCCTGCTTGTCCCTGTTTATTTCATACTGATTTACACTGAACTGCAGTTTCCAAGTGCACGTACCTGGAATCCTTCTAGATGGAAGCAAACTTGGAATATGCACTTCAGGAGCTCACAATGGAAATCACTACTGGCTGTTCAGCATACTGGGACAGGCTGCAGCTGGAATGAAGGAAAAACCCCAGGAACTTTTGTAGTGAAGGCATGGAGTCATCAGAGTTGACTTTTTGCTGCACATCTGCTTGTATTGTGCAGCTGCTCTTGGTCATTTAGATGCAGCTACAGCCCCCTGAGCAGAATGTAATAGACCACTGCAAGGCCCTGCAGAGCTTGTGCCGTGTTCTGCATCGCTTCTGCCACTCACAGACAGAGCTCAGAATTATTAGAGGAACTACAGGCTTGTTCCCGCAGTCCAACGCATGCATGATAATATTGCATCCCTCAATTCTTTAAATTACGAGGACTTACCATGTTAAAACTTGTTACATAAGCTCAAGTATATAAGGGCTTGTAAGAAATGGGGGTCTTTGCAGTGACCAAATTGTGCAGAATGTTTGAAGTGTTAAGTCTTCCATTATGTATGGAATGAAATGTCGTGTTCAGACACAGTGAAGCAGAGGTGGAGTAATATGTTAGCTGTAATATAGTGACTAGTTGAGATGCATAGGGAAAGTCTTGCATTCTTTTTTCTCTCTCTTGGAGGAAAATACTCTGCGCTTTAATATGTGCTTCCCAAGCAGTTTTTTTTTTCCTTTCCGAACTTCTTACTAAGATTCACAGATTGTACATATAGTAACTGATTTCTGTTTTCTTTTGCTATTCAGGAGTGCCTCTCTACATGAGCAAGTCTTTCTGAAAGCTATTTTAGCTGAATTTCGCAGGGCAGGTGTTGAGGAAGCAACATTGCAACAGGTATGTTAGTATTCCAGAGTACTTCAAAAAAACGGTCTGTCATTCAATGAAATTTATCAGGCAAAACTGCAAAACTTGTGTTTTTTTAATTATTATGATTTGATCTAAGATGATATGGTAACAAGGGAAATTGAGGCATGGCTGTTCAAGCCAGGTGTACAGCCTGACTGCTGCCACCACCTGTTCTTCATTGGAAGCACCTGCTGGCTGTTGTAATAATGTTGCTGGAGTTCCAGATCACAAAATGAAGTTTTTGGCCTGCATCTGAGTATGTTGCACTCCCCCATATAACTTGTTTCATGACAGAAGAAATAAGAGGTATCCTGGGAATATTAGATAACATGATTCAAGCAGGAAACCTGACTTCTGTATTGCTGTCTTTCTCAATGGATGTTGGTATATCACTAATAAGTGTTTTTTTTTATTTTTGTTTTGGTTGACTTGTTAAACCACCAACATGTAGGCAGATTAATCTCTGTATGGAATCCTTTTTAATGGATTCCACAGTACAGAAGCTGTTATTATTTACCTAGTAAAAATGTTTAGGACTATAACTTGCAAGTTTTCACTATTCGTGTAGGTTTGCTAGTAAGCATTCTAGTCATGTTTTCTGYTAATAGTTCCTGAACATCTAGGTTTGGTTTAATAGATACGCTGGATGACCAGTGCTTAAATGTCAGGGAATATTTTATTAAGATGCCATTTTTTTTTCTTAAAGAATGTAGCTTTCCTCTGGCACCAGAAGGAATTTCTTTCTAGAGATTTAGAAAAGCAGAAGACTGCCAGATTCTTACTGGCTTTACTAGTCTGCATGATTTGTCACAAGTGCTTTCTTCTGTGCTCAAAGGTGGATTATGTGCCTTTTTTAGCTGTGATCTTCACTCTTTCTAGTCAGCATGACTCATGCTAACTTCTTATTGGGCCGGGCTGTCATTTTGGCGTAGATTAATACATAGTTTTGTCAGCTCTTGACTCTTGATCTGCTGGATTTGCTTTATTTGACACCGTTCAGGACAGAAGAAATGTAGTAAGAGATAAAAAGATGTAGTTAAAATGCAGACAGCTTAGTTTGATAGCCTTTGCTTTTTCTGATGGTATAGCAAGGAGAACCTTAGTTACAAAGTCTTAATATTTTGTGTTAAAACAGCATTTATTTTTTTGTTTTTTTTTCCTTCTCTTAGGTCTATCATCAACATGTAGCGTTGTGCAGAATTGAAGGTATGCAGAGTCCTACAGTGTCAGAAATTATGGCAGTTTGCTCAAGACTTGGTGCCTGCAGGCTCTTGCTGGTGGAATCCAGTAATAAATATCTTCACATGCGTGTGCGACTGAATATCAGCCAGGACGATGTCATGTACGCGCTCAAGGATGAATAAGGCAATAATAAATATTTTATATATGTATAAACATTTTAAATATCGTCTATTTTTAAATATTTTTAAAATGATAAGATGGAAATAGTACAGTGTTGTATTTTTCTTAAATAATGTGTTTAAACCTTTGATGTAGCCAAGCACTTTTTGTATAATAAAGAATGTGCTTTGGGCCATTTTAAATGTTTGAAATCAAACTGTTTTAAAAAGTATTTTTAGGTGCTGGTAACAGGTCTTTTTAAAGTGTTGCATGGACTGAAGTTAGTTGCATTAGTATTAAAGGTCTTTGTTAGGACTAGCACAGTGTTTGTGGTATTGCACTTTATGTAGCTTTCTCCTGTTGCCTCTTGTTGAATGTAAAAGATGTGAATAAAACTTGCTTAAGCCTCTGTTAATTCATCCACTGAAAGGGCAGTTTTGCTGTGCAAGAAAGGCTGAAGGGAAAGGAAAACCCCTGCTTCCAGCAAAGTAAAAATACCAACAGCATTTTGCCATTCGAGTAAGTGGCTTTATGTAGTTTCTGGAGTGGAGCTGGTGCCGGCCTTCAAAGAACTGGCTTTGGCTTCTGCAGGCTTGGTGAAGGCTGCTTTCATAATGGAGCTGTTTGCCAAAGTGCGGTGGGCGGTTGGAAAGGGGGAGTGTGGAAACGCTTTCAAACATTGCAGAAACAAAGTGTGTGTTTGCGCGGTTTTGGTAAAGCAGGCGCCATTCGGGCGCGTTCGCGTTCCTAAGGCCGGTCCTAACGCGGCAGCCGCAGGTGCCGCAGTCCCGCGCGCTGAGGGGCCGGGGCCGCAACGGGCGGTACCTCATGGAGCGCCCCTCCCCCCGCCCCGGGTTTAACTGCCGCCCCGCCCATACTCAGGCCCCGCCTCCAGCCGCGCCCCGCCCCATCCCTGCGCGCAGGCGCAGAGCGGCGGCTCAGGCGTCCCGGGGGCGGCGGGGCTGAGGCGAGGCGCGGGCTACGGGGGCAGCGGCGGCGGCCCGGGGGCTGCTCCGCTCCTCTCCGCCCGCGTCCGCCCCGCAGAGGCGCCGGTCCCCGCGGCTGCGGCAGCGCCATGCTCGGCAGGAGAGCCGCCAAGAGCCCGCAGGCCAAGGGCCGGGGAGCCGCGGTGGCGAAGCAGGTAAGGAGGCCGCCTCCCGCGCCGCCCTGCTGGGGTTTCCCTCGCGYTGGGGAGCGCTGGCGGCACTCTGGAAACTTCCAGCTTCAAACCGGGACTCATTTACCTCTCTCGTGCATTCCTGTGTGGATGCAGCCCCGGGGGTCCCGCGAGGAAGCCGCGTGGTGTAACGCCACGAGCCCTCGTGGCTCAYGCCGGTAGGAGTTTGGTTTCTACCTCCACTATATAGAGATTAATAATAGCTTTAATAAGTATTTTGGGGTTTTCCTGGCACCTTCCAAGATGATAAAAATAACTTWAGAAGATCACAGCAAGCAGTGGCAAACTCAGGCAAACAAGTGGGGAGAACATGAGTGATAGTTGAGAAGCAGCTAGTTTTGAATTCCCTCAGTTTTCCATATGGTTGTTTTTCTTGTAATAAACAGGCAAAGCTCTSCCCCTGTGGTTTATTCTTCAGTAGTGAGATTATACATGTCTGTATTCATAGCACTCTGGGGCAGAGGCTCTGGATTGCGGAGCAGAGAAGCATCCTTGAGTTGTGACAGGTGCAGGAAATCACCTGGAATCATCAAGGATGGAAATCTGTCTAGCAGAAGGGCAATTCTGTTTCCAGTTTGTTTGAGATCTGTAGTATATCAGCTGCAAAATATTTGTAACATTTTCCCTTGTCCTTTTGAGCATTTGGTTAATTTCACTGGAAGCATGTCTTACTGAACAGATTGAGAGGCTTAGAGCTCTCTCAGTGCTGGATTCTGTTCTTGACTTGGTGTGTCGCTTGTGCTGTAGCAGTGGAAAGATCACACATGGGCCTGRCTCACTTTGCACGCTTATAAAAGACTCACATTCCACAGAACTTTGCATCTCTAGATCACCATTGTAAACATTTGCTAATTAAATCTTGTCCTGACCTCCTTTCCATTCTGTCCAAGTCTTCAAATGTGTTTTGTGTGACAGAGGATGGAGGAGGACRGGGGCCCAGTGCAGCTAACTGATCTGCCCAGCACCTTTCATTGCATTGAGGGCAGGATCAGGACTAGCAAACAGGCAGTTTCACAGATTCACAGAATATTTAAGGTTGGAAGGGACCTCTACAGATCAT